>NW_009724389.1:0-34198 GCF_000703405.1 Apaloderma vittatum
ATATATAAAAACTCCAGCAAGTCCTACAGACCAGTATAAGTTATCTTTTTTTGTGGTCCAGGAAGGAAGGGAGAGTCATTTTTATTGTTTAACTGCTGGGAAGTACGCAGGTCCACTGATGAAGGGGATCATTAATCATTCAGTGACTTGTCTGTATGAGCAAGGCAGAGAGGTGTAATATAAACTTTCAGAGTTCCATCAGCTAAGAGACAGCTGATGTAAAAGGCTGTGGCTCACAGTGGACTTATACTTCTGCAGCTAAGACAATAGGTTTAACATACCCAGTCTAGTGACACCTCATGAAAACCCACAGACACTCCCACTGGTTTGTAGATGCCTGTTACAGAGACATTCGGTAACCACGAGCTTTCCCATACTTCAACAGCCGTGCTTTAAACCTTGTCTGTGGAAAGTGCTGACCACCTCCTCCTGTCCTGAATCACCCTCCTCTAGGGCTGATGTTTTTACAGAAGAAAGATGTGAATGCAATATTAGTTGCACACACATTGGGCACATAACGTACATTAGAATTCAGATGTCTTTTTTTTAGTGCTAGGTGATACTATAAATGCAAGAACAAAATTGATGTTCTTATACTTGATGTATGTTCTTAAGTCGGACTTAGGTTGAAAATGACTACCACAAGATAACTATTTCAAGGCTCCACTTCCACTACAATTCAAGGCTCCACTTTCACTTCTCTCCTGCACTAGAAAGATGTCTAAGTTCAGAATAATTTCAATCAGTAGTGTCTACCATGCCTGATGAACCTCCTTCTAGCCTAGAGTCAAAAGCACAGGCAGGAGCAGGGCTCTCACACCTGTCTTCCTTCCTAAGCCAGAATGTGAGCGACTAGTATCTTTATCATAAGCAGGAAAAGCAGGATAGGGTCAAGAATAACCTACAACTTTGAGGTCATCACCATAACTCACCATTCCTGAAGAAAACATGGTATGGACTGCTCAGCAAAAACGCTCTCTACCTTACACCCATTAAAGCAAAATCATCTAAGTTATTTTTCAGCAAAAAGTACTAAATAATACATAAAGCCTATACAACAGGCATAAAACTTATGTAACTTCTATATATTTCATCTTAAATGCAAGAGAGACAAATACCCTCAGACTTACATGTACCTCATATATACACTGCGCACCTGCTTTAGGGAATTATTTGTATAGTTATTCTTATGTACCAGCAGACAGCTACACGCTGCTCTGATAAGAAGGAGATGCCCTTCATGATTCTGCCCAGCAGATCGTTTCTACAACCATTCTGGGTCCAAGAGAAGACAAAAAGCCAGCAAAC
Organism: Apaloderma vittatum; assembly: GCF_000703405.1. Classification (NCBI taxonomy): domain Eukaryota; kingdom Metazoa; phylum Chordata; class Aves; order Trogoniformes; family Trogonidae; genus Apaloderma; species Apaloderma vittatum. Next base: position 1,309 of record NW_009724389.1, read on the forward strand.
ACTAGGGATCATCTTTAGGGGAGTCTGAGTGTGCTGCTCAGTCCTCACTATTCATCTTCTGCATCCTGCCTCCTTATACTAGTCTATAGCTTGTTCCCTCCAATTCACATCATGAAGTTCACATTTCACAGAGGAACAGAAAAGCTTTGAATATCACATTATCCACTGAAACAATAATCCTCTAAAGAGAAAAGTAGAACTAAGTGCAAAGGTTATTTCAAGATTATAGCGATCAAGTAATAAACATACATGGAAAAGAATGAAATACAAAATTCGAAGTCATAAGAGAAATGGACAGAAAGTCATAGTCCACAAATCAGAACCAACCATTACAGTAACTTACGTAACAAAAGTACAAACCCTAACTAGAACAAATAGTCAAACTATTATGCCACTCCTAGGAGTTTTAGTATTATAACAATTTGCAGTGCACTTGAAATTGCTCTCTGGGCTAATCTTCTTCCTTCCTCACTGAAGATAAACAAGGACACACTAAATATTGAATATATTTCCTTAAGCTAACATGGAGCAGGGAAATAAAGCCCAAATAGCTTGCTACATCTGGGTTCAACTTGCTCATTCTCATCAATGCCCAGTCACACACTCAGTGCTACAGTTGATGCTTTTGTGACTGCCCTGTGCTACCCTTGGCCCTCTCTGATTCACAGAGGTTTTTCTGTTCTGTCTTCTCATGCTCCAGAGGAGGTTCTTATAACTGTGTTTAACCTATTCTTCCATTTAAACCCAAGGTTAGGTAAAATAACAAAGCTGCATTATGAAAGCATGTTTTTGTTGAACAGATGTTCTTCCTCCCACACCTATTTCATTACAGGCCCATCTCTCCTACCCTCCTCCATCCCGATAACAGTGTTTTTATAGCCAGCTCCCTTTGCTGGTTTTAGCCAAGTTTCTAGGACACAATGTTTTAATTTAAACATAGTTCCAGGGTTTTATTTTGTGTGTATTTGAACCTGTTCCTCTATAACTCTGAAGGATGCTAATCTATTTCAAACATTTTCCTAACCTTTGTTTATCCGAGAGCTTTCCCACCACATCCACTTTTCTTGTGCAGGTAGTCCAAGACCACAGCTGCCCCATGACTCTGCCTCACTTCTTGGCAGTCTGCAGCATGTTATTATGCATAAGTTGCAGCCTCTAATAAGACTGCATTATTGAACACTTGCTTGCTATGCAGTGAGGAAGTCCAGGGGGAATAGAAACTCCTTAAAAGCCTTTCCAAGGAGCAATACAACTTCACAACACCAGCATGGAAAAGCAGAGTTGGAGCTGTATCCTGTACAACAAAACTGAGAGTCTTTCATAAACAAGGTTCTCACGACTCCCCTATGTAGCTGTACTTACCTGTTGCATTTTTCAGCTTCATGAAGGATGCAACTCATCTCACTTAAAAGACTTTCAGATATTTAGAGTTATCAATTGCTGAGCACCTCATCTAGGTGCTCTTTGTAACTGCAAGGACAGTTGACAGCAAAGATACATCAATTTCTGCAGGTGCCTGCTTCTTTACATGTTCTAGACAGGGGGCCTAGAGGACTACTTTGCCCAGTAAGCATTAGAAGTTAGGCTGTGAGGTGGATTACATCTTGAGACCCCTCTTTAGTTTCCCCTTTCTGACAATCACCAGTTCTGTGCAAATTTCTGTCCCTAATAATCACACTTTTCTGATAAATGTTTTCCTCCGTGCTGAAGAAACCATTCCTACAATTCCATGCAGCAAGTTCTGATTTCTACCTGGATGAACCTGGTCCTATTGGGTTCATTGGCTTCACCAATGGCCAACCAGAGATGGAGCATGATTAGCTATGGCATGCCTGATGGCTTGTTCCTTGAGAATGGGATAATTCAAGTGAAAATAAAACTGAGCAATCTAAAAAGCACTAAGACAAGGTTCTGTTACAGCTTTTTCACTGGCTCTAATTGAATAGAAGCCCCTATATGTTGATTTGAACTCTTGGTTTCTCCATACTTTTTAATTATGTCCAAGCCATAGCAGCTCTATAAAACTAATCATGGAGGGTAGATCAGAGCACAGCTCGCATTCAGAGAAAATCATTCCATGACCTCCTTGCCCCTAAAGAGATTTTCCATCTCATAAAACACAGGTTGCTAAATATATGAAATAGGAAAGTAAATGTTACAGCCTCTATGTATAACCAAGTTTTAACTAAATAATCTTGGCCATCAATTCCAGTGCAAAGGGTCTGCAAAAGCCAAGCTAGGGAATTCGAAACCCTGAGTCAGATTAGTGTTGGTGAAGGGAGTGGTTTCCTGTGTTCTGCAGCAGCTTTCCGTCCCTACGGCAGCAGAACCTGCCTCAAACTGGAGTGATCTTTCAGGGATGAGGCATGTATGTAGTTTTACTAAACAAGCCACATTCTTGTCTGCCTGCTGAGGATTGCTTTCCTCCTCCTCAGTGTGTGGCTGCAGAGAACATTTCACCAGCGGGATAAAGGTGGCTTCAGCAACCACATCAGTAATGTAGTTTGTGACATTCCGACTTGGGAATCTCTATGAAACGGTTACCCAAAGCTGCCTGCAATGTCAGGCATGTATTCGTTCCTCCTTTATTGTCCTCTTCTCTTTCTATTTTACTCTGCTGCTCTGAACTTCCTTTCCTCACTCTGAAGTGTTTATGGAATATATATTTTGTCTCTTAGAAACAAACTGCTGACAAAGTAGGCAGACTGATGAGGAACTTGATGTGACAACGAAATTGCACTATGTAGCTTCTCTGCATTTTGCCTTGCGTAATATTTCTAGAAGTAGCTCTCTTCGTTGACCTCCTTCCATCTTCCTGAAGAACCTCAAAGCCTACTCTGACTCGAGAGTCACAGCCCCTCAATGAACAGAAGTACCTGGCATAAAGGCACTGCTGCAGAATCTAATTTCTTCTAATCAAATCTTTTTTTGAAAATTACTTTGAGAAAATCACCAACAGATGGCAAAAGTAGTCCATATTTTGGCTCTCAAAAAAAATTGTCCATGGACAATCAGCCAGATTCTGTTCTGATACACATACAACACACACTTGTTTCCTGACTTCAACTGAGATGATGAGGTATGTAAATTTGTGCATAGCTGGCTTAAGGCATCTTAGCTGCTTGTCTATCTCTGAGGAGAGAACGCTACTAGATTCCTAGAAAAGATATACAGTAGAAAATGGATATACTGTGTTCCAAGTCAGCAAGTATTATAGTCATCCAACAAGATGCAGTTTAATTTTAATAAGTCCGTCTCTGAATGAGAAGTCAGATACACCAATCAGTGTAACAGGCCTCCACTATGTAAGCCATGACCCACTCAAATATCTTGTTAGAAATATGTGCAACATACCAGAAACTCCTGCTGGTGTCTTTATGAATTTTCCATTAAAATGAGCAATCACTGCTTCACATTTTTCTGTTGACTCCATTCTAAGAAAATAAAGAATAAATTGCATAAATTAAACACTCATCCACACTCCCATGTTTGTGATTTTCTTAAGCATATATCTTGCTTTTCCTCACTCGGCTTTTGTGGCTCACTTTCCCCTCTGTGAGCAGGGCAGTGGATGTTTTCCAAGAATACACAACTTCAGAAAGGTAAAACTAAACTCAGTTAACATAACATTTTCTGCACTCAGGCCAAAGTCAGTGACAAACTGCAAATAGAATACCCTTACCTACTTAAAAATTAGGTAGAACATAGCTTGGACAGCGACAGCGCAGAGTACCTGTGCTGTCTTGAAGGACAGAGACTGATCCATAACCATTCATAGCTGAATCCTCAGCGTACATGTTTTATATACCACAAACGTTAATGCCAGTTTTGATAAAGGATTCTGAAGTGTCTGTACAGTGTAAGAGCAATAAATGCAAATATAAACATTGCTGACTTCATGACCTGAACTCTCCTTGCAGCTTTTAGCTTACACCTATCATCCCAACTAAACAATGTACCTGGCTCTTATTGAATTGTCTCCAAGTCACCTTCAAAACAGGAACTAATAAAAGGAGAGCTGTGACGGCGACTGAGCATTTACTGTGTCCTCAGCAGGTCTGTGGACTCACGCTGTCAAAACTAGACTTAACGGACTGGGTGGAAAACTGGTGAGCTACAGCTGGTCTGGGAGGGGCTCTGCAGGCTGCAGTCAACATCCTTGCACCAAAACACAGATGTGTGGGTCTGAGGTGCTACGTTTCACTGGATGGCAGAGATGTGCAAGTATAAAAAAGTATATTTTAAAAGAAGACTACAGTTTCGCAGCTGTCTGCAAGATTGTATCTGGATAATGTCGATCCGAGATTTTCCTTCTATTTGTTCATTAGGTTCCATAATTCAGATCAGTGAATCAGACCAATGGCTTCAGCAGCAAAGCGGCAGGACTAAAAAAAACTACTAAGTCTTGGCACTTTCTTAATTCTGACGGCCTTCCTGCACAGGCTGAGGAAATATAGACAAATAAGCAAAACCATCAAAATGCCAGACTGAACATGAAGTTTTCTTCATGGTTTCACAAATATCTTCTAGAGAATTTTCAGAAGTTCGGTATAGTTGGATTTGCATCAAAGAAACACCTTTTTTTTTGTCCCACATGAAACAAAAAATATGATTTAGTTTCAGACTCATGTCTGGACTTGATAAAATTTATTACCCCTTATTAACCTCCCAAATGGGAGCATCTTATTAATGCTACCAAAGGCCAAGAATCAAAATCTTTATTTAATGCCTACATGTTTCTTGGACAATTTTAACTAGTATTTATCTAAAATGTTTTAATACCTACCTTTGCAGAAGGAAAGAAATTCTGATATAACAGCAACAGCTTATTCTATAAATTATGTATAATATATGTATGTGAATAAAAATGTATATAAAAATAACTTCATGTTCATATATATATATAAAACATAGTGTATAATGCAGAATCTATTGAGACAATACTTTCTTTAAAACTAATCATTTTTAGTGTCTTCAATACTTGGATACACACAAGTCCTTTTGGACTCTTACATACAATTCTAAAACTCTTCTGGCTATACTAGAATAAAAGCATTCTTAAAATACCCCCGATTCAAGGCAGAGTTGGTAAACAAGCTTAGAGAGAAAAGACTGAATAAATTCATAATGCCTGCTGAATGTTAGCTTGAGTGTTTCTGGATTCTTCCCTTCATAGTACCAAAAAGTGAAAGCCGCATTTAAGAAAGTATCAGTATTTTTCAAAATTAGTAATACAGCTTTTATATATATACTGCTTTGTACATCGTCCGGAAACACATACACACACACTCCGTGTACACTCGTATGGAGTCTGCACCCAAATACTTATACAGATGCTTATGTGAAAAAAGATACACGTATATGAACAAAATAAAAATGCCCAATTAAATTTACACCAATATTATTACAAAACACTTATTTGTTTATTTAAAGTGAACAGAAAAAAATTTTGGTAGAAACCAAATTTTTTCAGTTCTTTTCTGTGCACTAATTTTATATTCTGCTTGTTGCTCAAAGAGAGAGCTATTATAATATTGGCTGAACATTCGAATTACTGGAATTTAACTGTTGACAGAAATCTTACAACATATTTTCAGAATTCCAGTTCTTTGCTCAGAAGCATGCTCCTTTTTTTTGATGACAGAAATCTCCAATCTAAAGCTTCTAAATTTTGATTACCATACCAGGTTTAAAGCACGACTTAAGGAGAGATCGAAAAATATTAGAAAGCCGCAGAAAAAGCTTTCACGAACAGATCCCAGAACAAATAACTGAATTAACTAGAAAAAATGCAGACTCACGCGGATAGAACATTTGGGAGGTATCTACTAATTTATGGAAAATATTTTCTTGTTGATTTGGGAGAGATATTTGACCGAGCTGTCAAATATTTTGAGATGAGATTTACTGTAGGTGAATAAAAATATTTTATTTTCCAGATGACAACATGTTAATGAGCCAGAAAATTCAAAGGGCAATGATGAGTTGATTTTCTCAGAGGAACTAATGAAGGAAAATAAACAAATAGAAGCTCCAACAAAAACCAAATGGACAAAGGGGACGGGAGAGAGGATGGGTTGTTCTTTATGGTCTCCTGTCTTGAATTCAAGCCTCAAAAGCCAGAAATGGCACAGAAGTTTCGGTGAAGTACTGCATAACTCTTCCGTACTGGTGCAGGGATAGAGGACAAAGGAGAAGTACAGAGAAGAGGAGGAAGTGGTGGAAAGTGCGTTGTCTGAAAAGAGCAACAGATTCAGAATTAGCCCTCCAAGCAACATGAGACATGGCCATATTTGCTTTACCAAAGGAAGAATTAACAAAACCTGCTGGTATTTCCATCCAGATCTCCCTTTTATTTAAACACTTGATCATTTTCAGAGTTGTCTGTCTTTTCCTCCTATTTAAAAAAAAAAAAAATGGCAAAAAGTTGCCAGCATGGCTAATGCCACTGAAGTACCTTGCAAAGCCAACACCACGGCTTGTCCCACTCGAGTCCCGCAGTATCCTCGTAGAGATCACCTGCCCAAACGGTTTCAGCATGTTCTCAAGCTCCTGCTCATCCATTGAAAGCGGCAAATTGGAAATGTATAAGTTAGTCGGATCTTGCTCTTGTTGCTGGAAGAGAATTAAAACCAATTGTTATTGATGTTGACACTGGAAAGGCATTTTGGATATAAAATACAACAATTACTTAAAACTACTGTTACAGATTTTTACTTCTCAGTTCCCTTTCTAAAGGCTGCTCTTCTAGTATTAGTGACCTCCATCTTCTTTCACTCTATACAGCATTCCTGAGGAAAATTCCCCTCTTCCTACTACTGCTGACAACAACATTTTTAAGTGGAGATAAAAGTGAATGATTGACCAGTTTATAGTCTGTATTACAACTTCATGTTTTAGATTTTTCTGAAAGAAAAAAAAAAGCAAAAATAAGATAAAGGAAAGAACTTAGCAGACGAGGAAATACAACACTGGTGGAAAGAGATTAAAAAAGCCAGAAGTAAATTAAAAAAAGATTGGAATGATAAATTAAAAATAACACTGATGAAAAAGGAGATAGTGCATTTAAGAGTACATACATTGCCAAAATATTACCACAAGAATAGGCTGATATACACAGAAGTGACACTGTCATCTTCTCCCACACACAAGAGGTTTTGAGTTTTCATCAAACTTTTACATTATGCATTCAGACAAAACAAAAACCTTCCAAAAAGGGCAGCCAGGAGATGAGCACCTAAGGAGTAGGTAGTCACATCTTTGCCAGTCCCTTGACCTTAGGCTAGCACACTATGCATGTACCACAAAATTCCACCTTAGAAAAACATTTCCAGTGTTTGTCCACAAATTCTCCAGCTGTAGGGAGGGAGCACCTCTTGCATCTCTTTAGTGCTAATTGCTGGCCATGCTCTGTGACGAAATTCATGCTTAATCTACACAGATCTGCACGACTTAGCCCTCATAGATGTGCAAAATCTCGATGTCATCGTTGGGGCTCCCTGTGCAGATCTAAGTCTCTGCAGGAGGCTTTTTTGGCATCTGAAAATATATACAATTTTGCTGGCCTAGTCCTCAGCATATTTTCTTTCTGTACCAGAGGGTTAACTGGCAGTGAAGTTTGAATCAAACCAGAAAACAAAAAACCAAAACCACAAAACTTTCCTACTGGAATTAGAGCATTTATTAAAGTAATTATACCTGTATGGGTGGTGATAGCTTCTTATGCAGATTAGACATCAATTTGTCCTTAAGCTGCCCTTATATTAATAATATCTCAGTACCTTTGGTAGCATATTGCATAATTTAATAATTTCCTATCCTGGATATCACCTCTCAGTTGGGTTGGGTTTTCCCTGAGACAAAAAAGGAAAAGCAGTGGGGGCTGCCGGGGGACATCGTGCTTTTTAGGCACAGATATGAATTCTCATGTCTTAAAAACTACGGAAACGTAAAAAACGAGAAGCAAATTCTGTGCTCATGGACCTTCACTACTTGCATTTTCACCCTGAGTCTCACACTTATTTAGAAAGGGCTTTCAAGTTTTCTGTAAACGTTTTTAAGAAGCTCCTGCATCCTATAAAAGAGAAATACGTTCCCATTATATCCTCCTGATGTGCACATTATGCCACTGAGACAACTGTAATTCGTAGCCATACTAAATCCCACAAACCTCACAAAACACACACTTTTCCAAGTGCCCAAGTGTTATCCCTGTCAGCCTCTGCACAGCCCGTTAACAAATGGCATTTGACTACCACGTATGCTTTCCCTTCCGTTATCTAGTGGCAACGTGCACCCCCTGCCAGAATAATAAGTCTTTACAGCACACATAGAAGTTTGCAATTTCAGTTATCTTAGACCATCAGATTTCACATATTAGAAAAATCAGCAGAAAAAAAAAAGACAAGAAAATGGATTCACTGAGAGGACACAGAGAACATTAAGATTCATTACTGGGCAGCATTTAGCCGTGATGGGAAAACCCCTGTTATAGTAGTTACGTCGTTGACATAGAGTTCAAACTTCCTCAAGTAGGAATGCGAAATGAAGACAGTTTTCACATTTATAGAATTAGTTTGTTACTTAGATTGGATTAGCTGACTTGGTTTTATATCCTGAGATATGTAGGCTTACTTCTTTAATGAACGCTATTAGCAAAAGCTTTATAGGATTTAGCCACAAGGATCACAAAACTGCATTTGTACCTATAGTGTAATTTCCTGAAACTCAGAACAGTATTTGCAAGACAAAATTTTGGATTGTTTTACTTTTTATTATAAGCTGTAAAATATAATGCACACAAATATCCTAATACCTCTCTGAAAAAACTGTAACAGTATACACGCTGGAAAAATCAGACTCTTTGCATATTTTCATTTAATTAGCTAAATGTTTTTATTCTATAGTAACAGAAAGTCTGAATTAAATTAGAAAAATATTCTCATTAAAAAGCCTAACAGCATTTGGAAATATTAAAAAAGGCCCCATTTAGCTCACACAAATAAAAATGTAATATACATGCAAAAGAAATGCTTACATTCAGAAACACCTAATAGAGAAAGAAATTCAGTCAATTGCAGAATATCAAAGCAATCTGTTTTATTTGGATAACCGGGTAGATCACATTCCCCTTCTCTCCTATTTCAGCCTAGGGGTTACCACACTTTGGCATTATTACAGGCAGTTCATTTAGGAAGAGGGATCGTGAGCTTTCCTTGCCAAAAGGAACACAAAGACCTACTGCAATTCACTGTAATACATGAAGACCATCCTCCATACATGCTACGAAGCTCAGTTCTTGTATCTATCCACCTAGCAGAACAAAACTTTGTGCCATAAAATCATGTAACAACATTGGTAGAGAAGGGAACTCTCGGCTTCGCAAGGCGATTAGCAAAACTTTACCGCTAACCCACACTGCAAATCCCTTTTGTTTAGAGAAACAAAAAGTGCATCTGAGGAAATGGTTCTAAGGAAATTGCCTTCTCTGAACAGAAAGCATTTTGTGATGGAAAAATTTGACTGGTGGCCCATGAAACAATCCATATTTTGTATTAGTAACTAGACTGGGGTTTGGTCAGGTGCACGCTGAATGGGTGACTGGAAAGGACTGACTTCTGCCTTCCTCACCCTTTCTCCATGTCACAGTCTATTACAGCCTGAACACTCTCAGTTATTTTTGCTTTTCATCCCTTAGTGGGACATACTAACCACAGCAGAAAAAGGGGAGTTCGAAGATGCTCCCAAATGTGTCCAGAACTGGAACTGGTAAAGATGGCAGACATGGGAGAGGAAGAGTGAAAAAGCAGCCAACAGATGAAGAAGTCATACTGAAATCCTGGAATACAAGTTGATATTTGCCTGCAATTCGCCCCAAACAAAATATTTAAAATACCAAAAAATACATTCCACAGCACACCAAGGTTGTATTGGTACTGCATGTACAAACCCACGGCTGCCCTGGGGAACGCAGCAGGTCAGCTTTAAGGACAAGTCACAGAAACACAGAGTATCTCAAACTGAAAGTGACCCATAAGGGATCACTGAGTCCAACTACATCAGGATAGATGAATTTAATCCACATATCTTTGCAGGAAGAAAAAACAAAGAAAAAAAAAAAGACTGCCATTAGTTCTCAAAAGAGTTCATTTACAATATTAAGATAATTTGGAATTTTACCTAGTTTGGCAGTGGAAAAATTATACCCATTAATGTGCAAAACACCTCCTTTCCTCCTGTTACTTACTTATATCACCGTGAAGTTTCCGTCATCTTCACAAGACTACGAAACCTTCAAGCAGCTATCTGGGTATGTTTTGGGAAATCATAAGCAGCAAGTTCTTTCCCTTCCCTCAGAACACACTGGATTTCCAAGCCAACTTCCAAACAGCAACCACAACTAGGACTCCCCATCCATCTTTATCTCATCTTACACAAAAGACACCGTACAGAGATGTTGACTTTTATACAAGGTTTTGGCACCGAAAATGGTTAAACAGTTAAAAATTCAGGAAGTTAGGAGAGAGACAAACTTTTAAACTCATCCCTCTCTCTGGCAAAAAGCAGTTTAATACATTAAGTACTGTGATCTCCTTCCTTGCTGATACCTGTCTCGTCATAGTTTAATTCACACGGTTATTTCAATTCTATTTCAGAAGAGACAAATAACTCCTCTGATATCTAAGTTTCTAAATTTTATTCTGGAATTCAGTAAAAAAGTGAAACTGGCAAAAATACCGGCAAACATAGTAACTGAGCTCAAACCTTGCCTATACACTGTAATTGTTCTAAGCATTTTCAAAGACAATGGTTTTTTCCCTGTGCTTAAATTCCATGAAATCATATAAGCTGCTTTCACCTTAGAAATCTTCAGTCTCTGGAAATGATTTGCACCATTTTATGGGAATGATCAAAAAGAATTACTGAAGTTAGTGGAAAGTTTCCTACTTTAGGGTAGCAAGAAAACATTAAAATATAAACCACAGAATCACTGAGATTTTTTTTTCTTTTTCGTTTTTTATTCACACGATTTAGGAAAACTACTTCATTTGAAAGTCTTTGTATCTCATGCAGGGTCTCCTCAAGCCAACAGAACCTTCAACAGATCCTGATAGACACTGAAAGTGCTCAACATTTGCAATTACGGGCAACGTCAGCGAATTTCTGGGTTACTGTAAGTATCCGCATCACTGAGGAAACTTATTTTTAGCAATTCACATCAGCAAGTTTCTATCAGTCTCCTCTCACCAAACACCTTTAGCTGCATTTCCAGAAATTCTCTAGCCGAGCATAATAACATAAAGACACAGAACAGAGCTCTTGCAGATCAATGTACTTCTTATTCCTAAAAAGCACTTACAGCACTAACTTAATAAGTTGACTACAAGACACAGTATTTCTCATAAAAGGGATAGGAATAATCAACCACTAATATTCATTTCTGTAGAAGGAGGTGATCAGGAGTCCTCCACAATGCGAAATGTTCCACCATCATCTGAAACAAATTAACAAAAACCTCCCTGTGCGTGTGGAACCGTTCCTACATTGCAAGCAAGAAACTTGGCAAACCGATAAGACATCTGTTTTCTCTTGCTCTGTGTAAGGTCAGAGCGAACAGATAGCCATTCAGAAACATGTGACGAGGCACTGCTCACAGCATGGAAGATCCTCTGGCTGATAGGGAAGGGATTAAATGCTTGTCTGCCTTCGTATAGAAACTACTTGAAAATTTACAATTGGCCTGTGTCTCACTGAAATATGTCTGCTTTAGCCACAGTTTTAATACTGTCTGACCACAGCCTGTTAACAAGAAAATTCAGGGGAAAAACCACTACCATAATCTTCACTTGATCCCCAGAATTGCATAAACACTATATATGATTAACAAGCTAAATATTTTCATTCATTTTCGCGGGCACATCTGTATTACAAAGAGGAATAAGAACTGTACGAAAAGGAATTTTTAACTACAACAAGCACTGTGTCCAAGTTTGCCGTCTGACTATTGCTGCAATCATACGTTCTCCTTTTATTGCTTGGCATTCTTGCTTTCCGTTTGCTAGGAGGGCACCAGGGCACCGTGGAAGTTCTGCCTGTTGATCACAGATGCCTCTGTTTTCAACAGAAAGCTGAACGAGCCCATCACCATTCCCAACAGGACACTGGACCCTTGTCTGACCAAGCCACAGCACTGCTTAGCAACTGAGATAAGACTTCTGTGGGTTGAAGCTGTGTGCCCAAGGGAAGTGGTTGTTAACTGTCTTAATTGAATGCACGTGCAGTTCCTGAAATGATGGTCATTCAGCCTCAGGTAAGCAAAATCTGGCTTACCTTCAATTTATTTTATAAAGACTTGTAAGAACTTTTATGAATAAAAGGAGGAAAATTGAATATATTTACTAAAAATAGTCTATTACAGTAGGAATTAATACTATTACCTAGAGAAAGTACTATGAACTAGGTAAAAAGAAGACTTTCCTTACAAGACAGTTGCTAAAAACTGCTGCAGTCAGTTCCTGTTTGCCTGTCATCTGTTCTCTGGCATTCCAAAGCCCAGATGCAGAATGAAAAAAATTGCAATATGCCTACCTTCTCCAGTTAGATTAAGTGCGCTAGCTACCATGGTAACCTAAAGTCATTTTCTTACTTTACTCTGTAGGAATGAAAACTGATTTAATTCTCCAGAAGGTTGCCACAGTGAAGACAAGTACAAAAAGCAATACATTATTAAAAGTCATAAAAGTTAGCTGTTTCTCATTTTTGCTAACTGAAAACCATGTTCTTCGCCAGCGACATAAGGGAAGATGGCCTGTAATACGTTACATTTAATAGCTGTGGAAATGCCTCAATTTCTGTCACAGAGATGGGGACAAGTGGCTAAGCAGCCATTCCCTCCCCAAGTCCCCATACCTGCTGTGCAGTTCACACTGTATATAGTGTGGCAGCTCATCCTGTCCAAATATGCTAGGGGAAAAAAATAAAAAACACAAAAAAGGCACCTAAAGTAAGTTTAGAACACTTTAAAAATGCTCCTGCGTTGAACTTAATTGGAGAGGAAGACAAAAGCTACCAGCACGTGGGGAATGCTTCGCAGTTTTGCCTTTGTAACTGTTAGTAAAAAACACAAAGATTATAAATTCATGTCAACGCTGGGTTCTGAAGGATTAACGTCACCTCAGCAATGGGCTAGTATTATCACAAACTAAATCCAGCTCTATATTATGAGTCTCAGAGAGTTTGGTCTGTTGCTTTGAAGGCCAACAGATCCCTTCAGAAAACAGAAATTGTATCTTAAGAATGGTGGAAGAGTCAGTATATGAAGGCGCCACATAATGTGCATTGTTGCCACAGGCATCCTTCGGACAGATTTTGAGTAAGAAACAATTCTGAAGATGGCCCTAATGTCTCTGTACAAGTCTAAAATACCTGAAAATATTTAATGATTTGTTAATGAGAGCTAACACATTATAATCAGGAACATAGTTAACTGTGTCAGTGGAAGTGAAGATTTTAAGGAGGAAGAAATTATAGCATTGTGAATCTGAAGACCCTTGTGCGACTCTAGGGAAATCTGAATGGATAAGCAATGAGTCTTCCCCCAGAAATGCACATTAGTACATGGAACAGCATTCCTTGGCTCAAATTAATAAGTTTCATTGACCACAGAAATCTTCCATGTCCACAGACCGCTTTCATGGGTTCTGTTTTAAGTGATATATATTTACTAAGTTTGTACTTACATAGAAAAAAATTAGGAAAACACTAAACTGGAAGAGAATGTGTATAACTTGTTATAAATTATCTTGACAATCTTATGACAAAGTTGTACAGAATAACTAAAAATGTCATGAACAGAGAGAATAGACACATGAAGAAAGGCAAAGTCTTCAACAGCGAAGTCTGGAGGATCAAGCTCATCGCAATTGTGCTGGACTTGGATGGTTAAATCATTTTAAAGGGAGGACATGACACTAATTTCAAGGGCAGAGCTGAAATACAGTTGTGAGTACAGTGGAACCTATGTTAATCCTTCTTGTGACGCTCAAGTACTTTGCAAAAAGCAGTAACTTCATACGTGGAACAGTTTTAGTAGATACAAGCCTTTCACTATATAATCTCAGAAATCTGTTAACTTACCACAAGCTAGGCAATGTGGCCATGCAAATGTCACTGACACGCCAGGAAGGATGTTATTTAGCCCTTGATGAACTCTGAGCTGCCACAGCCAGGCTGGTCTATCTCTACACTGCTCTCAGTACAATACAGGTATTTTCTAGCTGACTTTATCTGGGCTGCAAACGCAACCATTCTTCTCCTGATTTAAGTTTACTAGACAGAGAAGAACTGGCTTTTCTTAATCATTCTAACTCAGTAATGCTCTTTTCTATATTTACACATTAGTTTACATCCAGAAGAATATGAATTAGGTTCAACTTCCCATTTAAAAAGGCCACTTTTCCAATCACCTGAAACAGTTACCTCAGTAACTACAGCTGAACACCATTTGATAAGACAGAACTTTGTCTTAGGACTGACTAAAATGCCTTATGATTAAGTTCAAGGCCAACAGTCTATGAGAATTTAGGTGACTCATATCTCCACAGCATTTACACCTCACCATCTTCAAAACATCCCCTATCGACTTCTCAGCTGCTTAAATGTCCGTACAAAATTGTCAAGGGTTAGGGCTGGGCCGGCCACTAAACAAATGACAGATCATCTCTAATAACGTCTCTCTCCTCCCAAAGGGGACGGAAAATGGGAACAAGGCAGAGAGACTTACAGATTGGAAAAGAAAACTGAGACAACTTTAATGAAACAATAATAGTATTATGGAGAAAATAACGAAAAAAATGAAATATATACAAAATCAATTTCAAAGCCAACCTCCCCGACGGCAATCACCACTGATGCTGCAGGGTAGGCAGGCCCGGGCAGGGAGGTCCCAGACTGGACTCGGCAGCAGATGGGAACGTGAATCAGGAGCTGTATTAGGGAACTGGATTCAGGAATCCATGGATTGGAATTGAGGGCAGAAGAACAGAGAGAGCCCTCCTCAGATCCCAGTCATGGAAGAAGAGGGCTTAACCCTTGTGGTCCCTCAGCTTTACACTGAATATGAATATATGGAATGGAATACTTGCTTGGTCAGGTCTGACTTGCTGTTCTGTCTGTTCCTCCCAAAAGGTGCAACTTTTTACTTCCTTGTGACCCTTTTAGTTCCTGGCACCCCCAATGTGTTACACAAGATTTATCAGTGACTTTGGATACTATATGAGCAAGTATAAGCAAGAGCCTTTCTGCATACCAGTCCTTGGTAGTAACTATAAACACGAAGTGTTACCGCTTCTAGAAGCAGGCCATTTCTACAAAAATACGTTGTTAATTTCAGAAAGTGTAGTCTACTAAAAGAGACTTAGCTGAAAAGTAAAATTACGGAACAGAATTGGTTCAATTGTCCTCAAAACAGAACACCTCCCTTCCTGGAGGTGTTCAAGACCAGGTTGGGTGGGGCTTTGAGCAACCTGGTCTAGTGGGAGGTGTCCCTGCCCATGATCTTTAAGGTCCCTTCCAACCCAAACCACTTTATGATTCTATAATATAGCTATAGCAGGACACCACAAGGAGTTTATGGCAGCCATAGTCAGAACAAGGCTTCAGCAATAACATTTTCCTTCCCCTTCGGCTGGTGCGGGTCAGGGACTGCCACTGCGCCTGGGAAGAGGTGAGAACATCAAGGAGCGACACTGCTGGCTAACACCCTGGGCACAGCCTGATAATAACCCCTTCCCACAAACAAATCCTGCCAAAAGGCATTTATTTCTCTTGGAAACTGCAGTAGCCATAGTGGTCACTAAGGAAAACCATAGGCCAGACTGTCGAGAACCTGCCCTCCAAATTTTCCTCTGTTCCAGTCAAGCTAAAGCCTGACCAGTTTCACTGCAAGATGAGCACTTACTGGCACAGGTGGTAACAGGCAAAAGGATAAAATATTAAACACACAAACACAAGCAGACTTTCATCATGTCTTGCATGTGAAGAGTCTGATTTGCTAATCTTGGCAAAACAACTGTAAGCAACTGGCGATGTCCATTTTGAAGCATCCAAGAGGAGATAGGGTTTTTCAGGCAAAAGGAGAGCAGTACTGCCCAGAAAAAAAGAAAAAAAAAAAAGAAGTCTAATGGCTGAAAAGAGAAAAAAAATAAAACCAAGGTACTCAAACGCTTAGTCACTTGCGACTGTTTGTTGTGGTACCGTTCATTGGATTTGTTTTGGGGTTGAGGTTTTTTTTTTGGTAATTCCCATGTTAAGAACCAGAACAGTAAGTTTCACTGGAATGCAAACTTTATAGTTATGGATTTCCCACAGGTCACTGGCCTTGACAGAGTGTCAGAAAAATCAATCAAAATTGTCAGATTTTTTTTTCATTAATGCTAACAGAAGAATATTAGGAATATTGTAGCTAATTGTCAGAGGAAATGAGGCAGAAAAATATAATATGGGAAAAACTAAGAAACTATTAATTAGATTACTATAGTGAATTATTAGAGTATCTCCATCTACTCAAGAAGACAATTAAATCAGCAAAAATAAAAATAAATTAGCAAAATGAATTTACATGACCTAACATTCTTGTTTCGCCCCTCCTGTCTAGATACCACATCCATAAGATGGCAGACAGAGGCTTTGAAAAATCTAGTGTATATTTTTAAATGATCACTTAAAAACTAATGATAAAGGTTTTATTAAGCATACATATAACCTTATAAGAAAAAAAAAAATACAAACTCAAGTATTTTCCAGGAAGCATGTATGTTTGTGTCATGGCTGTAATGAAACATGCATTAAGTATGAAACATATGGTTTCCATTTTGTTGCCCTGGAATCCATCCAAAGACATTTTATGTTGTTAGCTTAACTGTTCTTCTCAGCTGCAAAGCTGTGGAAAATATCTCATCTGAAAAAAATCTGTACTTAATGGATAACTGTAAAAGATTTGCTAGATCTGCAGCAGACTATTAAAAAAAGCCTCTGAGATTACTAGTTAATTACTGGATTATTATTATTATTTTTAATTAGAATATACTTTTCAAACTCAAAAAACCCCTTGCTTTAAGAGGTATCACAAATTATATGAACACATGATGTTGGCAACATTTTCTTCTTTTAATACATTGGTAGTGGTGTTTATCACAGTCTTTTGGAATCAGTCCATCTGACCTATCAAGAACGCATGACAAAATGATTACTAATATATTATGTCCCTGATTTTATAGATTTGAGAAACTTACGCTGGAGGAGCACTGCTCTAGAAATCACTTGCAGCTAATAGCCCAATTCAGTGGCAAGGATCAGTAAAAATGAGAGGAAAAGGAGAAAGATCATATCTCTTGATTTTTAATAATGCTTGGGTTTGCTCTGATGCAAAAATATGTCGTCAAAGAGTTGGCTAAGAATTTCAAGACATCTATCATCAATGTCCAGACTTAAATTTTACTTGTATTAACAGAAAATATACTAGAAAGGCTGAAGACAAAGTCACAAGGTTAAATTTTGCCATACTCTCCGAAAAAAAATAAGCCCTGAATTGCAAGGCTGCTATCCTCAGTAACACCAAGCAGGCAAGGTATAAAACCTTTGTGCTATGAGCTACTTCAGCTACTGACTTGCTTCAGGAATTAACATGTTGTATTTAAACCACTGAGCCTGCTGTAGTTCCTGCAATCTACTGCTAATCTTTCTTTTGATAAAGGCAATGGAAAAACAGCATCATAAATAAACTGATAAATACAACCCTATAAGTGTGGAGACTTTACCTTACCATGTTTCTTTATTTTATTAGTTGAGATGATCTGGGAGATAGCAGTCGAAAGCTTCCATTTTGTTACCTTAATATATCATGTGGCTTGAGGACTGTGCTCTCTGCAAAGGACCTGCAACTTGGAAATTCACGCTGCTGGTGCTCTGGTAACACACCGGCTTGCTCAGCTTCACCATCCATTGCAAGAATTAAGCAGTTCCTGTAACTCACCTTTGCCATCTGTGCTTGCACTCCGCTGGCCTTTAAAGCAGAAACCGCCTTCTGAGCAGCTGCCGGGCTGTCAAAGTCAACAAAACCGTAACCTGAAATATAAAACATATTTCACTAATGAGACAGCAACCAGCTTATAATCATAATCACACCGTTCGTACGCTCCTAGCATGGCTCTTCAATACAATCTTCTTGTTGGTGAAGAGGGATTATTAGAACTCCAGTTCTTTACACAGTTCCAAAAATGCAACCTACTGGAGTCCCTCAGCCTTGAACTGGTGGGGACCTACTCTCACACACATCAATTTACATGTCTACTCATTATTAGGATCTTGTCCAAATTGCTAACAAGTAGCATGGTGTTCTGCTTCACGTTATCTGGCATGTATCTTCTAAGAGAAAAAGTGACATGATCAATTTATTTCATAGAGATCACTGAGTAAAGCCTAATCTGTTAGTTTTTCTAAACTAAATTCTTAGTCCAGTTTGAATAAGCGTGTCAAATAAGCCTCTAAGTTACATGTCATTTACTCAAAACTGGGAGAATTTAGTTTAAAAGATGCATATCTCCTACATCATAACTCATTTTTTGGCAAATTAGCTGCTTCACTGGAAAATCAGTTACTTCACTGTATATACAAAAAAGACAGTTAAATTTACAAAGTGAGTGAAAATCCAACTTCGGTGAAATGAAATGAGTTCTTCCCACTGCTGTTACTGAAACCAGAGCTTAAAAAAATTGTCCTGAAAGCTTTTTCTACGACATATAATCCAATCTTTAAATGTTGAGTAAACCCAAAGTTAATTGTAACAATTTCCAGGTATTTGCAATAACTTCTTTCCTCATTCTGAACAACAGCGTATAGCTAATGGATCCCAGGACATATGAACAGCGATACGCCTTGGCCTTTACAGTCAGAGACCTTACAGGCTGGAATGACAGCCTGGGAGTTGAATACTTGAGTATCACTAAAAGACAGAGTTTAGAAGCTACTTCCCCTAGGTGTTATTGCAAATGTTGGAACTCCCTTCCTTTCTAGCAGTGAACCATCTCAGATGCTAAAGAAATCCGTCTACAATGTTGAAGTCTGGCTAAAAGAAAACAAACAAATTAAAAACACACCAATTAAAAAAATCTAGAAAAGTAGAAAATGAAATTATTTCTTCAGAGGGTAACAGTATTGGTCTTACAGTATGCCTACCTCAAGGACAAAAAGGTTGTGCAGAGGTATAACGGAACCAGTTTTAAAGTCCTTAACTTGGGCAAAACAACTTGAGCAGCCTTGTACATCAGCGCAAGCTTACTTAACCAGCCAAGGAGCTGAAGAAAGCAGCATATTGTTCTGTGTAACATGTGGTGTTGTGGACTGTTAAATCTTGACATGAAACAGAGCGAATTAGCTCATATCAAGTTGTGGGCTGCCAAGGCAGAACTAGCTTTCCATACCCATGACAGCCTAGGTTCTCACCACCACCACACTGCAGGGTGCAATAAAGACAAAGTTACATACTGATACCAAGCATGCCACCAAAGCTGGCTTTGTCATCTTCCACATGATGTAACAACTCAATTCCTCGTTTTTCCAGTTAGTTTAAATCCCATGGTATGTTGTTTTTGGCAAGAGCCAGAGACGCTGTCAATCTTTTGGTGAAATTCCAGGTAGGTATCTGCATTCTGCCTACTTATGCTTCTACCGCAATTTCAGTGACATGCAGTGAGCTTCCTTCCAGCTTTGACTTGCTGTATATTGTTCCAACAGACCGTTAGTTACTGCTTTTCATCAGTGAGATTTAAAATCAGTACTGGAAAAGTCAGCTCAAATCTCTTAAAACATTAATGCAACAATTTCTGTAGTGACAACACTACTGAAGTCTCCAGGAACTGCAGGAATGGACAGTTAAGTTCTGTCATAAGTATTAATGAACTAAAATAACTGAAAAGAGCATCTCCTTTTTCCTAGTCACAATATATGCAGTAATATCTACATGCAAGCTAGGAAATTTTTTTCTAGGATTTTCAGTTTCTGAACTGTCAGTATCCCTTTAATTGCTTAAGGTAGGGAGCAGAGCAGCTCTGTCTCTGCACAGCTTCCATGTTGAGCGCAAAATCTGTGTCTTTATTAATGACAGACTCTCCACTCTTGCTTCTGCCCATTTGCTTTATGCTCGTTCATGAGCTTTATGCTTATTAACACTGCAAAATCATCTGACTTAATTCTTCACTTTGCTTAGAATTTATCCCCCTAATTATAAAAAAGAATGTCTGAAATCCTGTATTTCAGTGTCTGCTACCACACCTTCTCCCACTACGCACGTTACTGAGGTATCATCTCCCGGCAATTGCAACGAGTGATGAATATCAGCAAGCTGATGTCTCCAGCTTATCTGAGGGAGTTCTAATTTTTTTCCAGCTGCAATTGCTTTGGTGAAAACGAACCCTCTCTTTGCTCCAAATACATTTAATAGCATATAACAAAACACAATTAGAGTACTGGAACGTGCAATTAAGTGCTGCTTTAAACCACTCTAATCAATGGAGCTGATTTTCGCAATATATAATTTTTTCAGATGCTTAGTACAGTTGAATGGTCTTCTGAAAGCTTCCCTAGTTTCTTCAGGCAAAAGGGGAAAAGCTGGTTTTAACTCCATTTTTGTTTTTAAAATAGAGGCAAAATGCCAGCACTGTGCAAGTCAGCTTCACTCGGCTTGGCTGCGCCACTGACACGGGCTGTCTGCCAGCTCCACTGGAAACAAATGCATTGAACAGACCAACTCTGGGCAAGAATAAGACTAGCTTAGGAACAAGAATGGTAAAAATAAAAAAAAAAAAGCACTTAAACCACAACATTAGCATATTTTAAGTAATCTATTAGAACTTCCGGGTGAATACAACATAAAGGCAAATATACATACCTTTGCATTTGTTTGTTGTCTTATCCAAAATAGCCTTCGTGGATACAATTTTCCCATACCTGAAATGCATTATACATACGTAAGGAAATGAGAAAAGAATGTCCTGTTACAACAGATACCCAATTCACATTATTTTATATCCTATTACCCTTTATATTTAACAAAATGGAACAATAAATAAACTACTTATGTCATGAAAACTCGTACATAGATGGAAGTGACAAAAAAGATCAACAATTTCAAGCATGATTTTGTTCTATCCTCCCTATGTGCTCAGTGCCACATCAGAGAAAAAAATATAATACAGTTAAAATCCTGGTACATATAAGAAACCACATTTTAGACATAAGCTTGGACTCTCAGTATATATACACCAGATAAAGCAGACAAGTTGCCTTGTCAGTGTCAGGCTTGCTAATCAACAGTATGGGGGAGAAAAAAATAAAGAAAAACCAAAGAGCAGTAAAAAACTTCACTATCTCTTGCCCCACCACACTGACAAACAAAAAGACTGTTCTGTGAGGTGACAAGCATGAGTCAGATTTATGACAGCTGATCCACAAAGGTCGTTAAAAAAATATAAATATGTATTTTTAAAACAGAAAATTGAAATTCAACTAAAACACCCTTCAGAAAACATTTAGTTTTCCTTTTTTTTAAAAAAAAAAAAAAAAGAAAAACACACTCATTGCCTGCACCTCAGCTTTTCAACAACCAGGTGGCCCAGAGGCCAACGTGCTAAGCAGTCCAAAGGTGAGCACACAGAGATCGAAGAGCGATGAGGCTTGGGAAACAGTCGGACTAGCAATCCTGGCTGTAACAATGATTGCTGTTTCTGATGTGCTCTGCAAAGTTTATCAGTATTGGGGGTTTTTTTAATCAAATTTGGAGCAGAATTTGTCCCTACTGGTGAAACCTTGCAATTTTCCTTAGAAGCAAAAAAAAATCCACTCCTCTGGCCTGCAGCGGAGCACAGGTTTCCCAAGTTCCTTACCATAGCCTGCTCTCATTGCTTGTTAACTACGTTTGATACGGTGTTATGAGTGTGCAAGAGAAACGATCCAACATGAGTTTGTTTTCACTTAACAATATAATGTAACTCAGTATATTAACTGGTTCACTTAAGCACTGCATGCTAAGAGGTTCCTCACCAGTGTACAAGGACATAAAATGGACCAAAAGTTATGAGAAATGTTACCAGCAAAAGAAAGCAGAGTTTGGGGAAGAATGAAGTTTTGCCAGTTCACCTGCTAAACATAATTTCAGACTGAGCATCATTTTAAAAATATATTATTTCAAAAGACAACTAACTCAATTTCTGCAATAGTTGCATTAGTCTTAAAAGTTCCTCAAAATATATAAGAAGCCTAACAAATAAAGTGGAGCTGAGTTAGTTAAGAGTACTCAACTGTTCTGCTGCAAAGGGATAGTTATTCAAGGATGATGCTCATGTACAAAGTACTTCCCCTCTAAAGAATATTTAAATACATGTTTCAGTGCAGTTATTACTCTTTGTGACCAGTTTCAAGCACATTCTGTTTATTCAACAAGTTATGCGGCTTCAAAGAGATGCAAGTGGCCAAACCTGGGACACAAGCCTCTAAGAATGAGCATCTACACTGATATAAAAGCATCCATCTGTAGCCTAAAAAGGTACAAGCATCAATGAAAATCACTGCATATTTAAATATACCATTCTAAAAGTTGTAACAAAGCAATCGAAATTGTGCCTAACTGTTGGAGCAGGTACTTCCTTATTAGTGCCACTTATCTTCCAAAGATGTCAGGACATGTAGAAAGCTCTATAGTCTGTAAGCCAAAGCTTCTCAAGCTTTCTCCAGAACTATTCCCAAGTGCAAAGTAGATGTACGTGTTCTACATGAGAGAGTCAAACTGTTCAGGGACAGTGTTCTTCAAGATGCACTAAACTTGCAGCCAGCCCCACATCTGACAGCCAGCATTCTCCCTATCCTATCAGCTTCTCTAAGCTGTTTAAAGTGAAGAGCCATGTAACCTTTTGTGGGAAAAAAACCCCGAAGGATGATTTTGTCCCTGTTACTCTTTCAGTTCTTGTAAGTGTAGAAAGCGATGGTGTTGAAAAACTAAGGCACGGGGTATCTAAAATAAAGTAAAGGTAACCCTCAGCCACTTTGGTCACGGAAGGGAGCCAGGGGCTGGACACGGACTTGTGCTGGCCCATCAGTGCTGACGCACACCAGCTCGTAAGTACGTGTCTGCTCCTCTGTTCTTTACAGCCACTTCATGGACCATCTTCCAACGTGCAAGACTGCTGGTGATTTAATTCACTGTCCCAGATAGCACGGCTCCTGCAAAGAACCAGCTGCCATGGAAGACTGCCAAGAATTTTCAGCAGTGTGAGTCTAGGAACGATTGGGAGAACCAGTATAACAATAGCAGCTATCGCCAGGATTTCTCTTACGATTTTCCCGGTGAATACTCCTCCCAAATGCTAGCTCACCACTCACGCCATGAAGCACAGAAATCCAGTTTACCCCACCTCAGCCTGGGCAGAGGGATACACCCCCTGCTTGCTCCCACCATGTGGTCTGATATCAGGGGAAATCACTCCTTGCAGTTCCTCCAAGTGCTTCCTTCAAATGATGACAGTCATGAAAATCTACTTCCTTCCTTCTGAACTCTGCAGTCCTAGTACTGCTGTTAACACACGTTCTGGTCTGCAACTGCTCATTTGTTGGTTGCAACTGCAACCAAGACCCACCAGAAATCAATGAACTATAAAACACAAGGACATGGTGCGCACTAATACGTATCGCCTGCTTCCAAAAAGGAATATAGAGAGCAAGAGAAAACTTGTATTCCAAAGATGCCTATGATGTTATGTCTCTCCTGAGGATCATGATTACTCTCAAAGCTCCTGAACAGCTAGTAGTCTTAGGCATCCTGCTGAGGTTACTCTGCTCCGAAGCCTTCCTGCATGCTTGGTGAGACTTCCTACCTAAGGCAGAGCACATCTCTCATGGTTGCCATATTCACTTCTACAATGATTGGAGATTGCTTGATTCATCTTCTCTGAAGCAATTTTTTAAAATGTGCTTTCTTTTACATTAAATGCTAATCTGGCTAGTGACAAGCAACTAGGTATTCCATATTAAGCAGGTTATTTTTCTCCCAAAAATAACACCAAATGAATGTTCAGTAGCAATAAAAAGGTTTTTGCTTGGGCTTGTTTTTTTTTGTTGTTATTACCATATTCTCTCTTTAGTCTGAATTATCTTTGGAGATGGAAAGATGCTTTCAGCTTTGCATATCTTTTCAATATAGCACTTGCATGAACGTCAACTAACACATTACGGAAGAGAGGGCTTGGGTAAAGGCAGGTAAGTAACTGCCAGGGTGCGCTGGTTACAGGATTAAAAGCAGTACATCAAGCAACCGTCTGTGTACCAGTGCACAAGCTACTGTTTTAGTACAGAACACCAACACAAATGTATATTTGGATAGGAAATAAAGAAGAAACATGTTCAAAAGCCAAGTTGGGAAGATACACAGTACCACTGTGTAATAGCAGTAAAGCTTACTACTGTCCATTACATACTCTGTGCCGAAATGAAAAGGTAACCACCACTTACTCAGCTGCCTTAAGAAGATCTACTGCCAGGCAATGTGAACATCAAAACACAGCACCGTACCTGTCTTCAAAGCTTTTGAAGGTGAAGACTTGAAGCAAAGCATCATCATGTACTTTTTAAAAATCACATTTTTTATCAACAT
The DNA here is from genome assembly GCF_000703405.1 of Apaloderma vittatum. Classification (NCBI taxonomy): domain Eukaryota; kingdom Metazoa; phylum Chordata; class Aves; order Trogoniformes; family Trogonidae; genus Apaloderma; species Apaloderma vittatum. The sequence continues at coordinate 26,006 of NW_009724389.1, forward strand.
GGTCAAACGCAGCGCAAATAACTACACTGACAGATTTATTCCAAATAGCTAGGATTACTTCTGACATTTAAAACATCTCTCAAGCTTAATCTGGTGACCTCCATGATGCTGAGAGAAAAAGGTCCTTAGAAAACGAAGTACACAGATCAAACTTAACCACTGTTTATTTTTCTCCCTTTGTACATCTGCTAGTATAATGAACATGCTTGCAAATGTGAGGGCGGTAAGATGCCATCGTGAGCATGACAAAGAATGAGGAATGAAGTAGCTGGAAGTCTCTGCCACAAGTGCTATTTTGAGTGTTGAAAGAACTTATCGGTGTGTGCATTAGGGGAGGTACAATAAGAACAGTCTGTGAGTGGCTTGATACGGGTTGACTGGAATGAATTGTTCAAATCTTTGTCCACAACTGCTTAGCACAATATACCTCATACCACCAAGCTCACAGTGCTTCCCTTTGCAGCACCTTCCAAACTGCCTTCTACACGTGCTGTGTAGGTTTTCTCTGCCACCTAACATTGCCTCGGACGCTAACATGCCAGGAGGATCTCTGCTACCATGGAAAGTCCCTGCCTTATAAAGCTGCTGAGGTCCTCCATCCTGAACTGTGCAGGACTTCTGTTGATGATGAACACTGTTCTCTCTTTGCCTAAGTCCAGTCCAGCTGTAAAAAGAGCATTCCTAGAGATCCTGCCACTATCCCTTGCATTAATGTAGTGCTGTCAGAACTCCTCTGCTATGCAGAAACAATGTTGCATATCTTCTGTGTTTATTCTAGATTAATTTTTACACCTTAGCATCTTATCCCTGCCCTTCATGGAATGCTCTTTACTTCTAAGAGCCAGAATCATGTGGTAAAATCAGGCATGGATTTCGTAAGTGGCTCTGAGCACATGAACTCACTGTAAGGTGGAATTGTGAAAAGAAAGAGAACTTGGGTGAAAACAAATATTTCAATAGGGAGTCCAATATTCTCACAAGGTGACCCAAAGACAAGAGAGAGCCCAACAAATAGGCAGATCCAGCAAACAGGGTCACACTGGAGAGCAGATCAGCTAATCATAAAATACACTGCAGTAGCTGAACGGGTCTACATAAAAATAAACCCTACTTCAGATTAGGGTAAAAACTAGAACAAAATGGATAAAGCATATGTTTTCAAAGCAATTCCTGTATATTAATTGTAACACTAAAAAGAACGTGCAGGTGGGGGTGCTTAGTCTGTAAATTAGCTTTTTTAAAACAAAATGTTCATATTCAAATATGGCCCTATTCAGTGCACAGCATGGTCAGTGGGCAGTGCTCTAAATGCAGGAAAATCCTGCTTGAAAGGCAGTAATAATATCCTTCAGTATGACCCTAAATGAATGCAGGTAACAAACACTGACTGCTGCAGATTGGTGATGCGCAACTTTTTGAGACGACATCCTCACCTCCCCAAACACAGAGTATCCTATTGTGAACAGTAAAACTCAAAGCACGTATGTGGAAATAATGGTCTAATGGCCAAGCCCACAGCACAGCCCAGCTCACTTGCAGGGCATGTGGAAGCACAACCCATCCAACTCAACTGAGACCTGAAGAGGGGAAACTTGAGCAGTCCTTGGGAAGGCCTCATCTCCGCTGCAGTTCTCAGCTCCTCTGTACCACCTGGTATAAAAGGATCAAGGAAAGTTCCCTGTAACTGAGGAAAAGAGTCAAAGGGAGTTGTCAGCAAGAGCTGACTAGGTACAGCTGGCTCCTAGTCCTCTTCCAGTGTTCAGGGCATTTCTAAGCCAACAGCCCAGCCAAAAGAACACAATCAGCCCCAGCAATCCTTTCTCCTGAAACCAATATTCAAGCTAAGAGCAGCCTCTGAGCAGTACAAAAGGTTTTATCTGGCTCCCATACCTACCTCCTTCTGCCCCATCTTGGGAAAGTGCTGTACTGAACTTTAAGCTCTTGCTCCCTTTTTAAGCTTAGATAAACACATAGAGTTTTTTGTTTCTCTGTGTACCAAATTTTTCATTTCCCAATAAGGGAAATTTCAGAAAATAACTGTCAATACAATACTTCTAGTCCTTGTGACAGCCTACTCTAATCCTGCTATTTAATTGTGAGTAAATGTTCTCTTACAAAAACTTGATAAAGAAATTTATTCTATCCAGCAGAATACTGACATTGGAGAACAGAATCAAACCATATGGTTTCCATTTTTAAATTCTTCTTCACCACATCTATGCCCTAGTGTAGAAGGAGACACTGCTGAGAACATTTTGTCTGTATTTTGTTTTCTCTTGTTGGAAGACACACTGTTCTTTGAGAAACCCTTCGGAATCACTCAGTTGCTTTATGGCCATCACAGACTCAAAGATTTGCTACCGTAACATAATGAGTATCTGCCACCAAAAGCTGAATCAGTAATTTTTAGTGCATAATTAAACGCTATATAATAAAAGTTGCAGTTAATATTTTTCATCTTTTTATTTGCACAGTTAATGGGTATGCATAATCTAGCTTAGTACAAGTTGTGTTTTGAAATTGTTATAGGTTCAGCTAATTTTCTTGGTTCAGCAAAATCTCCCTCATTAGCTTCAGATATTCAAGCACCGTGTTAATCAACTTAGCCAGATGTGCCCTGTTTCAGGCACTGGATCATATTTTTCATTATGTGCAAAATAGGACTTCCCTGTGAATCCGAATTAAAGTTAAAAGCACTGCTTTGATGGCATGCTCTTAAACGGTCAGGCAGTTTTGACAGAAAGTTCCTTCCTATCTTATTAATTGTCCATTTGACTCCAGTACTTCAAGGAGAAAGAAGGTATTTTCAAAATATCCAAGTATCTGAGTATTTTTCATTGTAACTTTTTATTATTTTACTTGGGAGATAAATAATATCACCAAATAAATCAGAATTTCTTATTATGGACGCCAACAACTAATCTGACTGTCTTTACAAAATGACAAATTGCATTTTGTCTACTAACGTAAAGATTATTTTTGAGGAGTTGGGATCTGCCAAAACAAAAGCAAAGAAAAACACAACATCACAGATCCTTGTCTTTACTAACAATTCAGTAATCTCTTACATGCTGCTGTAAAGTCTTAACAAGATCAAGAAAGCTTTCTTCACAACCTCTCTAGCTTTAATCCTTCGTTTAAGTTTTGCCTCTTTGTGTTTTCAGTAAGAATCAACAGATAAAAGCATACATTGTCATCATTACTAATGCAGTTACCAACATCAGCACAGTAAAATCTAATACTACTTTGGTACAAACGATCTTTTCTTCAGGCTCAGTAGGTTACAATTCCAGAAGTAATCAAAAGTAGCAACAACAGATGCAAAATCAGATATACTATCAGCTCTTACAGTTATCCATCCTTAGAAGACCAGATGTTTAGCATAACAGACTTACACAATTTGGTGAAGTGTGAACAAATGCATTCTTGGTTTCTTGGACGGTGTGTTAATTTTAACCGATAAAAAGTAGTTCTTTATGAACATTTATTTGGTTGATAGCATATAGGCTTTCCACAAATGTAACTACTCCTTATAGCTAAAAAGAACCAGAAATTCAAACCCCAAACAAATAGCCAAGCGACACAGAGAGATGATTTTGGAGGTAGTTATTTTTCAGCTACCCATTTTGTTTTTCTTAAAAGTAGTTATTTCCTGGTTTAGCCAAGGATCAGCTGTGGGGATGGGGAAGAAACGTTTTTAGAATCAGGAAATGTTTGCTTCCTCTTGCTCTGTAGAGGTGTGAATAACCTCTACCCATTCCTTAGAAGCTCAAGGGGAAACAGTCCTGTTAGCATCCTACAGCTATTTTTACGACATTTTGCAAAGGTTTTTCAATCAGTATGCTCCTTTTTGCACAACAAATTGATTACCTTAAAAGCATGACACACTGTACAATGCCCTTTCATTTAGCACAACTGAAGAAAACTGCTTTTTTTTTGTCTCTGGGTATTTTAAATGTTCAAGACATATTACAATTGAAACTAAAACAGCATTCCTAATGTGGCTTTCTAGTGTGTAGTAAACGAACAGATTTCCAACAACTGCCTTTAACTTTATAAGGTTAAGAATGTTGCAATATGAGAAAAAACCCACCCCAGTTATTCTTCAGTACTCTGCTAACACAATCATAAGGAAAATATTAAAAATAAAAATAATTCATGAAGCCTAGCCCCAAAGGAGCTTTAGGAATTGAAAGGGAAAGCTCTTGTATTCTTCCCTGGCAGGCATTGAGAAGAATTCAGCTGATGTTACTTTGAGAAAAACACAAAGCAGTAGAATTGAAATAATGAGAATTTTTTTAAAAAAAAACCAAAACCTAAATATGAAGTCTTTACATTTGGGTTTGTTTGGGGGCTTCTTTCTTTTTCAAAAAAAATTAAAAGAGAGAGGGAGAAAAAAAGGCCCAATTCTGAAGGATTAATCTGTAACTTCTGTCCTATGCTCTGACAAGTTTATTGGCATCTGGTGCCTCATTTGCTCCACTGAGGATGTGAAAACAGGTATTTGGCAGAACTGTGATTAATAAACACCCACTCTTCAGGGTGAGACTTTTTTCAAAGTCCTGAATCTTGGCCTATCCTTGCTCAGCTGCAACATGATTTTTTTTACTGCTAAATGCATGGCATTTAATTTCCATTTAATCTTTCACAGGTAAGCAAGATAATAATGCTCAACTTGATGGTAGGGAGAGACCAAAGCACCAGCTCCAGATACAGAAAAATGGAAAGAGCAACAGCAGCAAAAGAGGCAGCGCCAACCTTTTGCCCTGCACAGATCTTCTTTCACATTTCATAGACACCTAAAAATTTTCGTCATTCTAATGATTCTTATGAAAATCAGGATGCTAACATGCTGGTTCTAAAATTGTTGATTGCAAATCAACAAATCTGTTTTAACTGTAAGGACACAAGATGTCACATGCTGTGAAGAAAAACAGAATTGCAAGCAACAAACTGAGAAAAACGATCCCAATTCAGTGTTTCTTGCAGCCGCTGCCCCTGCAGTAACCCAGCCTAACTTCTGACAAACTGAGGCGATTTAGCATAATCTCTGAACCATCTGCTAGGCTATCTATCAGTTCAATAGCCTTGTTCCTTTACAGTTTATAGGTTAAGCAGGATAAATAACCTATCAGAAACACAAATGGATTTGTCTCTTTGACATGTTTTGAAGTGCAAGTATTGTCTAAGTAACCATAGCTTGCTTTCTCCTAAACTGAAGAAAAAGAAAATAAAAATCACAGTAATGCATTAACCAAAGTGTCTGTTCTTTCAGAAAAGGAAGTTGTTTATCATCATCTTTACAGTTCATTAAATCAACAGTTCAGCAGAGCTAAGTAAATACTTCATAACTTATTTTTGTCTACGCTTTGAGGAGATTTTTCTTATTTACCTATTTGAAAACTCACACGTGAAATATTTTAAAAGGTGGTAACTACACAGCTTTATGTTATATTTTCCAACATCTGTTTGCGGGGACTCAAATGCTGGTTGACGTTACAAGTTGTTTCCTGCCAATGTTCTAGTGAGTTTGATAACCACAATCAGTGAAAGACCACTTTGTTTTTCTTACAAATTATCTGCCATTGTTCTTTGAGAAAAATATTTTAAAGCTGGGTGGAATATGAAGTGATGTGCATAAATTGGACTGAATGGTTTAGAAACTCATTTGCTACTTTTCTACTTCTAATACAGTATATTGTCATTTATATGAAGAACCTTCACACTTAAAGCATTATAGAAAGTTCTACCTTAAGACACTGAACTGAGGATCATTACTATGAAAATTACTTGTGCAGTTATTCGGGTAGTCACAAACAATAAATCTCAGAATTATCATAAAATATCATAAATCAACTAACATACATTAAGACATTCACAGTCACCAGTAAATGCTACAACACCAGAAAAAAATCCAAGACGTCAGCTTTTCAATTCTCGCCTCACGAAGCAGGCTGCACTTTCTAGTCTATGTTACTCAGCATCTAGTTTAACAGAGCAAACTCTTGGAATCGTTATTTTACAAGAAAGTTAATTCATTTCAAAGATATTAGGAATTCTTTGCTAATGCACTTTTTAGTACTACAATTATTCTTACCCAAGAAAAAATAGGACAACCTGCATTTTCTGCAGGAATTTGCCTGTGCGTCTACTGACAGGGCTATTCAGGTATATGGGAACAGGTTACAGCCTCCTACAGCTACAAGATGGAAGAACAAAGCCATGTTAGTTTAAGAAAGCAAATGGTCTCATCCTGTTCTCTTACCCTAACACTATTGAATGGGCACAAATGGGCACTGCATTAACAGTAAAGCACTGAAACAAACAAACAAACAAAAAAATCTGCATTTTACACACAACTGAAAGCAAAAACTGAAGCAATATTCTTTCAAAATAAATTATCATAACTCCTGTGGCTCCCAGAAAGAATATTAAAAAAATATGAGAGCACAGAGTTTCACATAGCCATGAAACATACAGGGATTTTTTTTAAAAATGTAATTTATTCGCAAGCAAAAAAGTTCCAAACAGGTTCAAATTACAAGTCTGGAATATTATTTCTACAGTCTAGCAAAATCCTTTATCCTTTTTTTCATATGGAGAAATGATCACTAATCAAGACAATGAAGAAGAGAAATTAAACCAGACGAATGCTAATATGTATTTCTAAGCCAAGCTCATGGCAGGTCTGCAGACGTGCATGTATTGATTTACCACTGCTAGCTGTTTTAATCTGAAAGTAAGGCAGTATTTCTACACCCAACCATAAATCTGGGAAAATTTCAGCATCACCAGTTTTGCAGAGCCTACACTAACAGCTTGAAAGAATAAAACTATGAAACCCTAAGAGAGCCATTGTTGTTATTCATAACTCCTTTCTCTTCCCCTGTGCTAAACAGCACAGATCAGCTTAGGAGCATAAATTAGTCTCTCCACCTGAAGACCTTTTATCTTTCAATTCCTCCTCCTCCTCCATCCAAGGAGGCCAAATGCAGTCACTGTCAGTTTACGATCAATTGTCCTTTATTTTGGCCTTTTTTTTCTTGCAGGAGGGAATTAAGGACAAGCAAGGGAAAAATAAAATTATTTCTCAACACTTCCCAATACTTTTTTCCCTTGTTTTAGTCAGAACAGTATAAATCAGAAAGCACTCTTCTAGCTGCCGCCCTAGCTAGTGTGAGATTACCTCCTGTCTGGGTAGACAGGTAGACACCTATTAATAGCACAAGCCTGTATATTTGCAGAAGATTATTCTTCAATTTATTCCTGCCTATTAATTTCATTTCTAGTGAAGTTTGTTAACCAAGTCTTATACCACCAGTTCAAATAAATGGCACCTTGAGGAACATGCTGGCAAAGTCTGGAAAACATGATCAGCAAAGCACAAGAGAACTTCTAGGCACATCCCATTTCCTAAGCCCTAAGCCTGAACTACAGCTCTGAACTACAAAAAACTATCCCATATATTGTTTAAATTACCTAACTAAAAGAATACACCCATTATGCTTTTTCTTGCATTTATCTGATATGGAAGATGCTTGATTGCTGGAGTAATGTCTGTAATTGATAACTTTTTAAAATATGTATAAAATATATTGCATGTTTTCCATCTGGTTTTGTAATACTAAAACAACACAAAGCCAACAGGATGAAGAATCCAAGACCTGGCCTGTTGGGTTAAAACACCTTCTACAATAAGAATAGGTGAGTAGTGATGAAGTAGCTACAAGAAGTCCAAAATCAATTAAGAGAAATTTTAGGGCCTTGGGGCAGCTGCCTAAGGGATCAGGAAGACAAGTTGTGTTCTCTGTCCCTCCAGTGGCAGTCGTGAATGAGGGAAGTAACAGAAAGAGGCATCAGACCGAGTCACAGCTCAGGAGCTGGTACTATTGACAGGGCTTTGGGTGTTTTGATCATGGGCTATTCAAGACACCTGGCCTGATGGCAACAAATGGCATGAACCTGCTCTGGAGGGGGAAAAGGATCTTGGGGGCAGGAGTTAGCAGGGCTCATTGATAGAGCTTTAAACTAAGTATGAAGGGGGAGTGGGATATAGCTGGGCCTGCTAGGAATAAACCCAAGGGAAGCATGTCAGGGCTTGTAGGATGGTGTCTTAATGAGGACTCTCACTCTGCCATCCCAGTGAAAATGAGGGACAGTCTTATAATGGGAAATGAGGAGGCAAGGGTTGTT
>NW_009724390.1:0-1796 GCF_000703405.1 Apaloderma vittatum
ACCCCACCACATGCTCCCCTTCCCCACTGCCCGGCTGCTCCCCAGGTACCCGTGGGGGCCCTCCAACAACTTCTGTGGGGCCCTACCAGGCCAGGGAATCTCTCTGGGCCAGCTGTGCACTTCGGCTGCATCACAGAATCACAGAATGTCGGGGTTGGAAGGGATCTCTAGAGCTCACCCAGTGCCACCCCCTGCCAGAGCAGGGTCCCCCACAGGAACGCGTCCAGGTGGGTTGGAAAGTCTCCAGAACAGGAGACTCCACACCCTCTCTGGGTGGCCTGTTCTACTGTCACCCTCACAGTGAAAACGTTTTTCCTTATGTTTACGTGAAACGGCCTTCTGAGCCAAGCTGAGGCAAAGAACATTGACCCCGAGTCCTGCAGCCCCCACAAATAGCTGTGGTGGCCACATCGGGTTCTGCTTGTGGGTAAAGCCTCATGGGCACTACGATTGGAGGGGCTGGGGAGGCAGAGCCTTCTCCTTCGATAGGATTGTCCCTACCTCTCCCCACTCGCCAGTCACCCAGCGCGGCGGTGGGCAGCGCCGCAGGTTGCACCTCATGCTGGTCGGGGGCTTGGAGCCTTCGTGGCACTGGGAGGTGGGCAGAGTCACACTGTGGTCACCGCTTTTGCAGAGGACGATGCGGTGGCGGAAACCCGGTCCGCAGCTGGGGGTGCACTGTGGTGAGGAATCGCAGAATCACAGAACAGTTTTGGTTGGCAGAGACCTTCAAGATCATTGAGTTCAACTTTTGTTCCAGCCCTATAAACACCTCTAATGCATGTCCCTATAAGGAGGATGTACAGCAAAGAGCAGCACTGGCTCTCCCCACCAGGGTTCCCACCTCGTCTGTCTTCTGAGCCACAAGACATCTCCCACATTATGCTCTCCACGGCCAGCAGCCATCACTGATGCTCTGGCCCAGTGATGGACAGTGTCCTCCTAAGAACCCGGCCATCAGGGACTCACAGAATCACACAACGTTGGGGGTTGGAAGGGACCTTGAAAGATCCTCTTGTCCAACCCTCCTGCCAGAGCAGGGTCACCCAGGGCAGCCCCACAGGAACGCGTCCAGGCAGGTTGGAAAGTCTCCAGAGCAGGAGACTCCACACCCTCTCTGGGCAGCCTGGGCCAGGGCTCCGGCACCCGCACAGCAAAAAAGTTTTTCCTAGTGTTTATGTGGAACCTCCTGTGCTCCAGCTTGTACCCATTGCCCCTTGTCCTGTCACTGGACATCCCTGAGCAGAGCCTGGCTCCGTCCTCCTGACACTCGCCCTTTCCATATCTATAAACATGAATGAGGTCCCCCCTCAGTCTGGTGGGTGTTAAGCACTTACCTCAGACCAGTCCAGGGCAACCCACTCTGGAGGGCACGATTGGTTATTGCATGGCTCAAGCATCTTTGGCCGTGGAGGGGTGCAAGAAGCATCATCCAAAGTCTTCTCCTCGGTGGCAGAGATCTTACGCTTGCAGAAGATGCTGCGCGTGCGGACGCCTTCGTTGCAACTTCGGCTGCATTCAGACCAGTTCCCAATCACCCACCTGGAGACAGGCAAAGCAGCAAAGTCGTGAGGGGTGTGGTGCTCCATGCTTGTCCCCATAGTCCTGTCCATGGCTCTATTCCTAGTCTGGCCACAGCCTCCCAGGAAGCTCTGGTTGAACCACAGAGTTCCCCCACATCTCCCTTTTCCCTTCAAGAGAAGGGCAAGGACCAGCCAGGGAGGGGCTGGGACAATCTCTGAGGGATGGTGCCGAGTCCCAAAGGACCGATGGAGAAAGGTCCTTTGTGCAAGCAG
>NW_009724390.1:1842-4128 GCF_000703405.1 Apaloderma vittatum
ACACACAATGTTCTCAGCACATCATGTACCAGGACATGGCAGAGCCTTGTGCACAGAGCACTCCGCTGGATTTCTAACCCACGCTCCCTCGACCCGCTCCAAGCTGGGGTACTCACGCCGGGGGGCACGGTTCGGTATTGCACGGCCTCTGCCGCTCTGGCATTTTGGTTTCGGGGCTACAGAAATGGTTCAGGACGGTTGAGCCATCGGAAAGTTTCTTGCATACCACAGACTGGGCCTGGCTGCCTGCCAAGAAAAAAAAAGGCGAAGGGGGAAAGAGAGGAGGACCCTGAGGCTGGCGCTGAATCAAGCCGAAGGGACGAGTCCCACAGCTCTGCTCCCTTGTGGGCAACGCGATGGGGCAGCCGCTTGTCACGGCACCTCGTCAAGCCTCACCCTACTTCTCTATTCACGACACAGGCGTCCTTTCCCTCTAACACGTTGAGAAAAACTATGGAAGGAGGTGAAGGCTCATCAGGTTCTCCAGAGCCACACCAACCTGTGTGTCAATCCCCGCAGGAACCAGCCCAAGGGATTCAGGGAAGCATTAGCGGCTTTTCTATTCACAGACACGTAGATCCAAAGGCCGGAGGGGCTGTTGCCATTGGATAACCTGTCCTGCCTCACCCAAATAAATGAATTTCAACCATATCATCCCACCTTCCATCACCTGTACCTCCTACACCTGTGGTCCAGCCGAAGAGCAGCATCCAGGCTGTTTGCCCGGAGGCTCTGCCCACAGGATCACACTGACGGACCCCAGCTTGCAGGTGGGTGATCGCAGGGTGGGAACATGTAGCAAGCTGAGAGCTCCTTTAGAGCAAATCGGACGCTAATGTCCACGCGCTGTCTCATGTGGCCCAGACACGGTGTGTGGGAGTCATAGGAGGGAAGACACGTGTCCCACCCCCAGCCGACACCGGATGAAACCTCACCCCCTGCACACAGCACGGAGCACTTGGTCCATGGGGTGTAGTGCCAGGAATAATGGTTCGAGGCATCCCTGCCGACGGGTGCGTTGAACTTGTATCGGATCCCCTGCAGCTCTGTTCGCACAAGGACCTACGGAGAAAGGCACCACGAAAGCATCAGGGCTGCTGAGGTCCAGCGTGGTTGTGACCAAACGGATGGTGACCCGCGACCTCGGCGCGCCTTCTAAAATCCAGAGCAGCTGCAATCTCCCCTCCTTCCCTCTCCAGTCCCTTCCAGCATTGACAAGGCAGCCACAGGTGAGGACAGTGGTGCAGCCATGAAGGTGACACAACGAGAGAACAAGCTCCCATGCACTTAAAGACTGAATTGTTCCAAAGCCTGTCAGATTAGGCAGGGAGACCTGAGAATTTAGCCCTCTTTACCTCTGATCTCTGTGCTTCGTTACTCCAGACAGTAAGGACAGAGACTAATTAGCAACAATTCCCAGGGAATCACAGTCAAGGTCCCTCTAGCCCAGACCAGGTGGGGGTATGAAGGAACCACGTTACCAACCATGACAAAGAGGGTGATGTTGGTGGGTCCCAAGGCCTCCAGGGACTCGGGTTCTTCTGGGGATCTCCTGTAGTGGAAGGTTGTGCCTGCGATGTCAAAGCGCCGCGGCGGGTCAATGGAGAGCTTCCCGTTGATGTAATACTCGCCGCTCTCCCCTCTCAGCGCTGCGAGGGAAGGGGAGGGGACAAGGGTTAGCAGAAAGGCTCAACAGAGCTGTATCCACCTTCGGCTGGGTCCTTCCCATCAGCCACGCTCAGAGCTCTGCTACAATGGAGGGTAAATATCATCGGCCTCATTTTACACGGGTGGATTAGGTGGGGCAAATAAAGTAGGTGCCTGGGTCAGGGTCACACGGACAGTCCCTGGCAGAGGTGGGACGCCCTTGTGGAAGGATGCTCAGCCAGCTGCCTGGGGTGCTGATGGGGACGCTTGGGAGCGTGACAAGCTGTGGCTGTGAAGCCAGGCTCAAATCCAGCTGTGCAAACTGGGTCTTGGCTGCTGGGGCTACTGGAGAAGGCTGGTGCCCAGCAGCCTGGCTGTGGTTGCCCAGGAGAGTCACTAGAGGGGGATCGGCTCGCTTGCTCCTTCCTGCTCGCGGTCCCACGCTCTCCTCTCTCGCTCTCTGCCACCAGCGCTGGCGTCCAGCTCTGTGTCCCTCCTGCCCTCGCTGCTGGCAACCACCTCAGTGCTGCGATGCTCTGGGGCAGGGAGGATGCTTCCTGCTGGTGAGGATGGAGGATGCTCCCTCACTCGCACTGGGGTGCAGATCCTGGGGTGGGAGAGTCTGGTGGCAGCAGCCGA
>NW_009724390.1:4301-5450 GCF_000703405.1 Apaloderma vittatum
CCTGAAAAGCTGCTGTGAGCACCCCTGCCCAGCCCTCTGTGACCACCGTCCATCACCCGGAGGGCAGAAAGAGAAGACAAGGGGAGAGAAAAAAGCCGGTTGTAAGAAACGAGCCAGAGTCTGGCTGGAAAATTAATCCCAAGGAAAATGTGAGCGGGTCTATTTTTAATCCCCAGCCCAACATGCTGGTGGAGAGGGGGGAATGCCAAGGAGACAAAGGCAGCGCCAGGAATGCTGGGGTGTGGGGTTTGCTCGGGGTTACGCTGCCGAATAGTGAGCTTGAGAGGGAGGCAGCCCCACAGCGAGATGGGGTCACACCGATCGGCCCCCACTGGACACGGACAGGCTGCCCTGCCAGCAGCTCCTGCCACCTTCCTCTGTTCCCCAGCCCCAAGCTGGGACCCCCAGCCCCATCCTCTGCTGCAGTGCGAGCTTTTCCTTCCTGGCTTTTTCCCAGGGAAATGGTAAACCAAGGGGTACCCAGCTGAGATTTCGGTATCCCCTAGCCCCAGCTCACCTAAGTAGTTGATGGAGAGGTTCAGCTCTCGGATGTCGATGTGCACGGAACCCTTGGGAATCTGGATCACCTCCTCGTAACCTGTGAGACAACCCGGGGCTGGTGAGCAGTGATGCTCAGCCTCCAAGCCCAGAGCCAACCCTGCCCCGGGCTGGATGGCAGCACGTGCCACCCTGTTACCCACGGATCAAACACTAAACGAGATGCCGGCAGCGCAGGGGTGTTCATTCAGCCACCCACTGCGACGCAATGGAAAAAGGACTGTGGCACCCCAGGACTTGCTCGCGGGCTCTCGTGATGGGAGTGACTGTGCTGGGGAGGTGCTGTGGAGCTGGGATCTCTGTGGGCATCTCCACCACCTGGCTTGAGGGTAGCGTGGGCTGGGAAGGAGCTGGGAATTCCGTGACAGGGACTCGGGTGCCAGCGGTGGCTGGGGCACAGCTTGGTTGGTGAACAGGAGCAATGTGCTCCCAGCTTGCAGCCCGGTCCTACCCTTTGGGGTGTTTCTCTGGGATAGGTCCCTGCCTGTCTCGTGCATCTCTGGGAGCAGGCAAAGCCGAGGAGGGACTCGAGGGGGGGTGACGGTGGCCAGGCCGCGTGCTCCCTACCTCCCTCCGGCAGGGACTGGTTGG
>NW_009724390.1:5651-5853 GCF_000703405.1 Apaloderma vittatum
TGCAGCAGCCCAGGAACCCACCCCAGGGCTTCACCTCGCTCCCCTCCATTGCACGACACAGCAACATCACCTCTGCCCAGCCCCATCTCGCTGCCACCCCTCTCCAGGGACAGCCCTGGGGGGGCTTTCTCCGAGGTCGGAAAAGGGCATACGGGCAGAAATCTTACAGCTGTGGGATAAGGCAGAGGTTAGGGTGCCCACA
>NW_009724390.1:6028-7861 GCF_000703405.1 Apaloderma vittatum
TGTCCAGCCCCACTGAGACAAAAAGATCCCAGAGACACAGGAAGGCAGACAGACAGAGAGTCTGCCTGCCTGCTGGGCAACATTCTCCACTCCCACAGCGCTTTCTTCTAATTAAACTTTTATAGCCCTCCAGATCCCATTTCAAGGGAAATATCAAGTGCCTGGAGCAAGGCGGGCTGTAAATGCAGCGACGCGTCGCTAACGCGGGCCAGCGCAGCACCCGGTGCCTGCAGACCGGCCGGGCACAAGCCCAGAGGTGGATGTTCCTGCTCCCAGGGGTGCCCGGGCAGACGGGGGGGGGCAGCGCTCCCCAGCCTGGGGCTCTGTCCTTGTCCCCCCATCCCGAGTCTGTCCCAGAGCCCAGCAGCACCTTGCACTCCCCGTTGACGCAGATGTCGTTGGAGTCCTGCCGGCACGGCGTCCCATCCACCACGGCTGCGGCTCGTTCTGTGTAGAAGTTGAAACCCTCAGCCAGGCAGTTGAGGGAACAGGCTTTCACACCCCCTGGGAAAGAAGCAGAGGTTCAAATGATGCCGCCCAGGAGAGAGAGGGAAGGTGTGGGTGATGGCTGCCTTACCTTCCCTTACCTCCACCCTGTGCCCGGCCCTCCAGGTGCCCAGGAGGACATCCCTGCTGAGTGGAGGGACCCACAGAGGGACCCAGGCACCCTCCTCATTGATCAGCACCGAGTTAAGACCCTTGAACCAGACACTGACGCATTGTCCCTTCTGCACAGCCTGGGGAACACAGGCTCTACGTTATGGGGAAGGGAACAAACTGACTTGTTCTTATCTGGTGTTGGTCACTCCTGGGTCTCCTGGCGTGTTACAAGGCCTGTTGACAGCCTTACGCCCATTTCACAGGGAAACTGAGGCAGCAGTTAATAAGTGACTTGCCCGAGACTTTTCAGCTACTAGAACAGAGCAACAAGTGTTTTCAGCTCCTAGGCCAGAACAAGCATTTCTTTCTGTTCAAGGCCTTCAGAGCAAAGGTGATGACAGCAGTGTGACGATGAAGGGGAAGGATGCTCGAGTTATACCTAAAATAGATGACAGTCCTTGCCAAAGCACTCCCTAAGGAACAGAGGCTGGATATCTGGATATGGGCACCTCGTGCCAGGACATGGGACTGGTTATGGAAGGAGACATCTGAGCAGTTTCTTGCCTCCTGTCCTGGATTTCATCAAATACTGGTGCAGATCGTGGCATCTACTGCTTTTACTGAGCATCCCGAGGAGACCCAAGAGGCTGCATCACCAGGCAGAGAGGCTGAGCCGTGGCAGTTTGCTCCCGCGGGCACCGGCAACAGTCGTGAGCCATGTGCCAGAGCTGGGAAGCACCGAGCTCGGGAGCAACCAAAATCTGCAAAACTTGCAACTCGAGACAGCAGATCAAATGGGCCGATGGAGGGGAGGGGTGGCCCAGCTGCACCTGGGAAGTGGCTGGGGGGGAAGAAGGAGCAAAGCTGCGAGGGGAACGGGAGGAGACACCAGAGGGGAATTCAGCAGCTTGGAGGCACGCCACCACGCAGGATGCCTGGGCAAGCCCCTAGAGAAGGGGCTCGACCAACCCTTCTTCTGGAGAGCCGACCCCCCACCGCAGCACCCCGGGCTCTCCTCAGCCTGGTGAGGGAGCTCCAGGGCCACCAAGCGGGACAGCACAGGCATGGCCCCAAAAACTCACAGCTGTGAAACAACAGCATGCCTGGACCCCTGGTCTATCCAGCCAGACCTTGGGTGCAACACATCACCAGCAAGGTAGGAAAACATGAGTCACGAGTGACCTACTCTGGCTGGGGGACCTCATGGCTTGGAGAGGCTGTGCCACCGAGCGC
>NW_009724390.1:7931-13297 GCF_000703405.1 Apaloderma vittatum
GCTGGCTGGGGAGCAGCTCTCCTGCCCTTGGCCTTCCTCCCATTCACATGAACGATCCTCCTTTCTATCCCAATTCCTCACCACTGCTGCCCCGTGCCCAGGCTGGTGCCCGGTCTCCTCCTCTGCATTTGGCAGCAGACGGGCAGGAGAGGCTGTTGAAATGGACTAGAATAGAATATTTCCAGTTGGCTACGCAGTGCCTCAGAGGATGTTTTGTTCCTCCTGCCTGCCCTGTCCCGTAGAGGAATTAAAGCGCATTACAATTTATGACGAGCAATCTCCTGTTTTCTGCAAGCCCCCGCTCCTCCCCAGGTCTCCTCCTCTGCATTTGGCAGCAGACGGGCAGGAGAGGCTGTTGAAATGGACTAGAATAGAATATTTCCAGTTGGCTACGCAGTGCCTCAGAGGATGTTTTGTTCCTCCTGCCTGCCCTGTCCCGTAGAGGAATTAAAGCGCATTACAATTTATGACGAGCAATCTCCTGTTTTCTGCAAGCCCCCGCTCCTCCCCAGCCCCTTCCCAGCTCCGGTCTCCCTCGGCTCTTGCAACCGCCAAGAGCAAAATGAATAACTAAGCGAATAAAGCAAAATAAACAAACAATTAAAGCCGCATTCCACAAGGTATCTGCTGACTGCGAAGCTCCGAAAGGCTGAGCTCAGCGCTTCTCGCTGGGGCTGTGTTTTGCGATCCCGGGGTCTGGGCTCCGGGACCGTTATAAATCACCGCCAGGAAAACACGCCACACCAGCCCCACGCAAAACCCGACCTCCACTTGCCGGCGACCCGGCAGCCGGCATCAGGCTTTCAGCGGGTGGCTCCCTGCCTTTCCAAATTCCTTGCAGGATCGGCGTCCTCCCCCCATGCAAGCCAAGGGGTTATTCCTTGTCTTCTGAGTAGGGGTACTCCATGCACAGGGAAACCTTTCCCAGTCCCCCTGCACCTTTTGGCAAGAGGGAGGCTCAAGGGTGCAGCACCAAAGGCAGCAGCTTAGCGGAGCCAGGGAAGAGGCTCAGCACAGGGCCAGGCAGGTGAACGGCTCCCACAGCACAGACAGGTGCCCAAAATCAACCTGAAGAGCAGATATGTCACCGGCTGGGGGGCAGAATGCCTGGGGATGAGGCTGCCAACAAGGATGGATCCTCAGAGGCTACTTGTGCCAGTTGGGAGGGAAGGACTGACACCCAGAGCTCTCTGGGCACTACTGGAAGAGGGCAGAAGGGGGTGAGGGAGATGATGGCCAGCTCTCATTGCCTCTGTGATGATGGGGGGGACGCCTGCTAGCACGGGGGCTGCAGGGGGAAAACACAGGTCCTGGGAGCAAAATACCTGTGGCAAGGGGAGGACAAGAGGGTTTTCTTCCTGGGGGTCTGATCTGTGACATGGAGAGGGTGGAGGTGCAAGGGATGCCTCCCCCACAGAGGTACCTCTGACACCTAAACAACACCAAAAATCACAAAACCCTGCAGGCAAGTGAAGCCGCCAGCACTCACTGCTGAAGTCATAGAATCACAGAGGGGTTTGGGTCAGAAGGGACCTTCAAAGACCATCTAGTCCAAGCCCCCTGCCATGGGCAGGGACACCTTCCACTAGATTGGGCTGCTCAAAGCCCCGTCCAGCCTGGGCTTGAACACTTGCAGGGAGGAGGCATCCACGACTTCTCTGGGAAACTTACTCCAGTGTCTCCTTACCCTCATCACACACCCTTTTATTCTTTAGGTCCACTCTAAACCCACCCTCTTCCCATTTAAGACTGTTGCCCCTCATCCTGTCACTACAGGCTTTGCTAAAATCTCTCTCTCCCTCTTTTTTACACAAATCCTCCTCTTTACATATTGAATGGCCGCAGTCAGGTTTCCCCAACTCTGACAGAGCACCCAGACTCATGCAAAGAATTTTAAAGGTGGAGTGGAGGAGTGATGACACCTTACCCCCTCCTCCAGCCAGCGTGGACAGCCCATGATCTGTGAAGAGCTGATCCTGCTAATCCCGGCTGACAGCTCCCAGGCAGGCAGGTGCCAGCCCACGGGAGTTCTTGAGAGCTGGGAGATGGGTGCTCTCCCAGCTGTGGGCTTGGCTGCCAGAACGGGACGAGGAGCTGCAGCTTCCAGCACCTCTTTACTCAGAGCAATGTGCCTCAGTTTCCCTACCTGGGCCACTGCAGAGGAAGACAGTGATGCCCTTCGATGCTGAATAAAAAAACCTGCTAAACAGTACAGCTCCTCCCGACCATTACCCATAGCCAACCCGGGGAGGTGAGGCAGGCAGCTCCCAGATCCCTTCCAGACATGATCATGCCAACGCTCACAGGCTCCTGGGAAGGAAACAGGTTTCATCACCTTATTTTATAGAAGAGGAAGCTGAAGCAGAGAGAGTAAGGGGCTTTTTTTCTGAAAGTCAAAGCAAAAATCTGTGTCAGAGCCAAATTACAATTCAAGGGCTGATGTTCAACTGGCCAACTGTCCTCTGGACTCAAACCACTAGGCCATGCCTGGGGAAGAGAGAGGTCCAAGTGAGGGCAGATCCAGCCTGCAGGGCTGTCTTCTACCTTGGCATCCTCTGGGGTCTTTGTGTGACTTATTGCTTTGCAATTTTATTACATTTTTATTGATCCATCCCCTGCAGCCTCAGCACATCTGCTCCAGCTGCAGGAGCCCCGCCGGGAGGTGTGCTTATTTACACAGCTGCGAAGGATTTCCCCAGTCAAGTTCATTAACTACATGAAGGAGACGCGCTGTTCTTTCTCATTATTAAGAGATTTCTGCTAGAGGGGCCTCCCTCCCACCCCTTCTCCTTGCTAGACTCTCCTGCAGGACACAGTGGGACTGAGGATCCACAGCTGAGGAAACGAGCACAGATCTTTGGAGGATCCACCACTTCACATCCCTTCTACCTGTGCAGGAGCTGGAAGCTTCACCTGCCTGCACAGGGCGGGCTGCCCTGCCTTCTCCCCATCAGTTCTCAGATGCTAACTCCCTTTCTCTTGTCTTCCTCTTTGGTCCCTCGGCTACTAAGGAAACAGATTTGAGGAAAGGAGCTAAACAGCTCAGACGCTGCTGGAATTGTTTCTGGCAAAGCAATGAAGCTAAAAAGGCAATTGCACGAGGGTCAGTGATCTGGGGCTGGGGCTACAGGGGCAGCTGCCTGGAGGAAAGCACCTCGACCCACACTCGTGGGCAACCTGTGGGATGTGGGCTAGTGGAGATGGTGATTAATTGCCCACCAGAGCCCTTGGACCACAAGACCTCTCCCTGCAGAGTCGGGGAGAGCAAAGCCCTGCACGGCCCTGCTCCAGCTCCACCTCAGCCTGGGGATGCTCAGCCTAGCCCCAGCACTCACCTCCGCGGTACGTCTTCCAGGTGTAGTACTTCCCTCGGAAGGGGACGTTATCGAACTCGGCACACTGCAGCTCTCGGAAGTCCTGCGAGCCCGGCGGGCAGTCCTGTGGCCACACAGCAGCGATCAGCAGCCTGCCTGAGCTGCTAGGAGGGCAGGAGCTGCGACAGGGCTCCCAGCTGTGACTAACACCAGCCCTTGCAGGAGATGGGACACCAGCCCTGACAACTGGGCACTGCTAGAGTTCGGCAGGAGTGTCCTTCCCGCAAAGCTGGGCTCTGTACAAAGACTAATGGCACGAGCTTTTGAGCCCAAGGTGGTCTGTTTGCAGATGCAACGCTTGGTCTCACAAGCAACCCCTTAAGAGGTAGATGCAAAACCCAGGGGAAGCAATGGGAGAGCAATCTATTTTCCTTATTACCAGCCCGTGCGTGTTAAAGCCACCATTCACCTGGGTCTAAAGCTTCATTGAACTTCCCTGCACAATTATTTCTCTGCTCCCCTTGAGGTTTAACCCTCAGCCTTGGGAAGCAGGCTGCTGCACTGCCTCTCCTGAGCCACTCTCACCCCACCAGGCCTGCGCTTGCAGCGAGCGAGAGGCAACCACTGTCATGTCAGCGCTGAAAGCCTTTCCTCCTTTCCCTCCTTATCTTTCCAGGCCCCTTCCTGATGCTGCAGCCCTGCAGGTATGTACCACCCACCCTCTGAGCAAGCTCGCAGCCGGTGCAGACATGCATCATCCTGCCCAGCCTTCCCCACCGTGGGGTCGCCGCCGGCACAGCGTGGCTCCCCTCCGGGCCGCCGCCCCCTCCTGTGGGTACCAGGGGTGGACAGAACGCCCTGCAGCCACACAGAGGGGGTTCATCCCTGCCTCCTTGCTGCCTGCCCCATCAGCAAAACCCGTCTGGCGCACCGCTGCTCCTGTTCCCGAGCCCCGCAGTACTCACATCGGTGTTGCAGGACCGGTATCGCTTCCGCTCTCCCAGGCAGTACTTCCCGCCGATCGTGGGCCTGCCAAGCCAGGAATAAGATGGGTCAACCAGCTTAAGGCTGCTTTTGCGGTAGGTGGCTGCCCCGAGTTTGCAGGAGCACCCCGTGGCTTTTCCCAACCCTGCTCTACCCCAAGGACGGATCCTGCCTGGAGGGGCTGTTGTAGTCCCCCAGCAAGACCTCACAGGCTCAGCTGCAGGCACATGGTGGAGTTCTACAAACGGCTTTGGGTCTGTGGCTGCAGAATCATAGAACTGTTTAAGTTGGAAAAGACCTTTAAGCTCATTGAATCCAACTGTTAACGCAGCACTGCCAGGTCCACCGCTAAACCATGGCCCTGAGCACCACATCTACACGGCTTTTAGAAACCTCCAGGGATAAGGACTCCACCACTGCCCCAAGAAACCTGTTCCAATGCTGGACACCCTTTTGGTGAAGAAATTTTTCCCAATATCCAATCTAAACCTCCCCTGGTACAACTGGAGGTCATTTCCTCTTGTCCTACAGCTTGTTACTTGGCAGAAGAGACCCAACACCAAAGCAAGAGCACTGAGCTGCTGTGAAAGCACGAACATGGGATTTGCATGCAGGAACTTAGATTGTCCTGGGAACCAAGGGCAGAGCTGCACGGGCACCCGGCACATGGAGCCGAAGGGCGATGCCGTTCAGCCGGGACAAGACCAGGTCTCCCTGACACCTACCGCGGGCTGTCGCAGTGGCGGATGGATGACGACACGCCTCCGCCGCACGTCCTGCTGCACTCCCCCCAGGATGACCAGGCTCCCCAGGCACCGTCCACACCCTCCGGTCGGGTACCGAAAGGCACACACTCCCTCTTGTAGCACCACTGTGGAAAGACAGAGCTTGAAACACTCCGAACGCACGGTCTCCTCCTCCCAGATCGCTCCCCAGCCTCTATCAGACACGGCAGCCACGGCTGGGATCTGCTTTGATCCTGTGAAGTCTGAACTTGGAGCTGCACCTTGGAGCCAGGTTCTCCATCGCAGAGGTGGTGACGTGTTTAAAAAACGTCTGGATGTGGCA
>NW_009724391.1:0-3822 GCF_000703405.1 Apaloderma vittatum
TTTTTCTTTTTTCTTTTTTCTTCTTTCTTTTCTCTTCTTTTTTCTTTTTTCTTTTTTTCTATTTTCCTTTTTATTTTTTCTTTTTTCTTCTTACTTCTTTTTTCTTTTCTTTCCTTTCTTCTTTCCTTTTCGTTTTTTTCTTTTTTTTCCCCTTTCTTATTTTTTCTTTTTTCTTCTTTCTTTTTAGGTTAGGAATGAAAAGTGTAAAAATTGCACCCACTGAAGTTAGTGCAATGGCTTAACTAATACGAAAACTAAACATAAAGATATGTCTGTAATTCAAACAATTTTTCACACTTGGCTACCTGCCAGAATTTCTCCATTGACCCAGGATTCAGACTTCCATGATTTTTCACTTAAAGAGGAGAATTTGTTTCTTTTGAATAACGACTGCTCAAGGAGATGTAGCTCTTGCCTTTCGGGTAGTAAGATCAAGGTCAGAGCATGTATCTAGGCAGCAGTTTTAATCTGAGGTCACTGGAGTTCAAATCCACATGCTTTAGAAAGAAACCCTGGTCTGGAAGGAGAGTAAAGGAAGTTTTCTCTGGTTCTCTTCTCTCAGGCAACTAGTGACAGGAGGAGAGGGCACGGCCTGAAACTGTGTCAGGGGAGGTTTAGGTTGGATCTCAGGAAGCCCTTCCTCACGGAGAGGGTGCTCAGACACTGGGATGCACTGCCCAGGGAAGTGGTGGAGTCACCGTCCCTGGAGGTGTTTAAGGAGAGGCTGGATGTGGCACTTAGTGCCATGGTCTGGCCGATGTGGTGGTTTTGAGACATAGGCTGGACTTGATGATTGCAGACATCTTTTCCAGCCTCAACAATTCTGTGATTCTGTGATTCTGTCTTGTGCAATTTTTGTAGCAAGGAATGTAAAGTTAATTCAGCTGGAATGGAAGCATAAGAAGAAATGGCTGTATAGTCAAAGTTTAGAGCATTCTCTGGAAGAAAAGGAGTATGATTTAAGCAATGTCTGTTCCTGAAGTGGTTTGTGGAGTTTTTTACTTGATGATTGTCTAACTTAAAAGGAAAAAGTAGTCCTGGAGCAGGAGCTGCAAAGTAATGAAAGTTTTAACTCAAGTCCTGAAACAAGAACTACAACAGTCAGTCTATTTGTTCCTTATTTACCTAACCAGATGACTATTTTTCTTCTGTAATGGGATTCTTAGAAGTACTGTTCTAGAAGATCAAAAGTAATATGGCAGAGTCTGAGAAAATCTATTTAGCATGTGTTTTAAGGTAAAATCTATACTCTGAACCTCAATCAAAATAAATGAGAGTGTGAATTTAGGGGATGAGATATTCCCACCTGAAAAACACCAGCACCTATCATTCACTCAGCAAGTGTTTCTTCAGAGTCACTGAACCCCTCTGCGGTTCCATCTTTCTGTAGGCACATTGATCTGCCAAGTACTTGAGGCTATGTATGTTATTTTCTATTTCACTGAGCATACTCAAACACATGTTCAAGGCCAAAATGGGTTACTTTGCCATATATACTGTTTAGACACATCCTTTAAAGGTGTGATCATCTTTAAAGTGCATCACTTAATGGTTAGTGGAAACAAGTGAAGATCTCTCATTTCGTGGTGAGGAATATCTTCAGGCATATTCAAACTGTATGCAAGTATTCAAAATTGTATGCATATAGAAGAAGGGATCATTCACCCCTCTTTCTCCTTGACTTATAAAGGCTGAACTGAAGGGTCTAGGATTCATGAGAGTTTTTACTGTGGGAGAAGACTCACCCAGCAAGAAACTGCAAACCTCGGGCTGCAAACCTCGTTGTGCAGAAGTTAAAGACACAAAGCAAGACAGTATTTCTTTTGGTAAATGATACTTCTGGGAAGTATTGAAAAAAGTCTACTTCATTTACCAAGAAACAAACTGGGAATATCTTTCCCTCTTTGAAAATACCTGCATAGTTTTGCAGCATCATCTGGAATTTATGTTCTACTCATTAAAGTTCTGAATATATTGAGAATAATTTTAGCTTTTAATATTGTATATATCAACTCCATGTGGGAAACAAAAATGAAAAAGAGATACAACCTGAGTAATGCACAAAGAAATATCCAGGATACGCATCTCGTGTTCCAAGAGGAGGGGCAAGAATTGCAGAATTGTTTTTAAAAGTCTGCATGGAGAGACTTGGTAGAATAATGTAAGCTTTACTCCCTGGAGAATCCTTGCTTACAAATTAGTGAGTTATACTGCAATGATTGCTCCACTAGCATTAGACCATACTCAGTGAGATACTGAGCTATTTAGTTCGACTCTTAGCATGAAACCTGAGCATATTTGCAAACATTAAATGAGAACAGAATTCTTTCTACTAGTCAGAGATATTCACTCCTAGCTTCATGTCTGTGTCCTACATGCCCTGTTCCAAATCTGAATGCATAAGGAAAAGATGTCTTCTGCTCCTGTAGTATGAATGTCTGTATGTTACAGGAAATTACCTGGTGTAAAAGGAATGGGTTAATAATGTTACATACTGGGCTCTCATTCAGACAGATTTCCAGGAAGTCAGGCTATCTGATTTGATCATCTCCAGCTTTTAACTCTGTAAAACAGACATAAACTCTTCATGTCAACGAATGGACTTTTTAAGCTCCTCAGCTTGTGTCACTCTGCTCTGAAGTCAATTTCCAAATTCCACTGCATTCAGTGGATGCTGGACTGGGACCTTAAAATTTAATTTTAATGGTTAAACCAGCAGCTTCAAAGTGAACACTTACTTGCTTATCTCCTAGAAATTATAAAGTCCTTCATAAAAGAACAGAAACATGCTCCTTTTATGATCAGACAGATTCATAAATGTCTTTATGAAAGGAGCATCTTTTTTTAATGGTAGAAAGCAGAAAAGTCCACTCAACAATGTATATATTTTAGATAAAGCCATTTAAACTCATTTTTAAATATTTTTAAATATTTTGGTCTACCCTCCAGCTAACTGCTCTAGAAATTAAAAGCACCATTATAATGTAGCTCACTTTACCTTTGAAAGTACAAGCTTCCATCCTCTTTGCTTATAGACTTAAACCAAAACAAAGAACAGAAAACAAAACACAGGACTGTGTAAATAGTACATATTTTTCAACATGGTGTATCCCTTACACAGAGCTCCTTTAAATTTTTTTTTCTAAAGGCTCTCTTCTTGTACTGCAGGTGCCTGCTGTGAAATAATGTGAGTCCAAAGATCCCAAGAAACCTTTTTCACAACTCCTTGAAAAGTCCATTGTCATTTCCTTTGACTATTGATCTACATCCTTCTACTGATTTAAGATGTATATTAGCAGAATCCCAAAGAGATTTTTGACAGTGAAGGTGCAAAATGTTTAACATAACCTTGAGTTTTATTGCACAAGATTCCTAGTTGTGGGGTAAAACATGTTTTCATGTATAAGTGATCCCAAAGCCCCTCTTTCTCCACTTGCTATAAAAAATGCAGGAAGAAAGAACACTATCAAAAATCCCTGTGGCAGAATAAACTAGAGCTGAACCTTCACGTGATTATTCCAAAGTGAGTCATTTAAGCATGGGACTGCTTCATAAACTTCAGGGACTTCATCTGCATGTGAATATCGATCCCTCTCTCACAAACAGTTCATCCTTTTATGTTGCTTTTTGATGAATTTGCCCTCCAGAGAATTGATTTATTTATTTTTTTCATGCTTCAGCCGGGTGTTTCTGCTGCCCCAGTCAAAAACACTTCTCCTCGATGAATCAAATGGAGCAATGAGAATGTGTAGATTACCTCCAGTTCTTCCTCTCAAGCATGAACAATTCACATTTCCTTCCAAGGAAAGAGGGACCATTTGA
>NW_009724391.1:3853-28561 GCF_000703405.1 Apaloderma vittatum
CTCTTTTAAACCATCAGATAAGCAAAAGCGGTTGTGTGTGTGTGAGGGGATAGAGATATCCATCAAACGACCTAAATTACCAAAAGTAGTTAAGTGCAGTATTTCCTAAGTAAATCAGACCTTAAAGTATTCCTTGATCATTCAACCAAGGGTTATATTTTTGTTCTCATAACTCATTCTGAGTCTGTGCTTACTAGCTGCAAATAAAACTTACAGTGTATGAGTTTGACCCTGTAACCTCTACTTACATGAGTAAGTGCTATGAATTTCTCACATAAGTCCACAGGAAAGACAGAATTTGTCACAGGCACTGGGATTTCAGCAGTGGACCCCAACTGCATAGGAGTGCTGCATGAGTGGTAGAATGGTCTCATATCGTGAAAAGCCAGGGAACAAGCAGGCACCTTGGAATCACTCCATCAGAAGGCAGTACACCTTTTCATCCCTCTTCACCAAACCTGACATTACTATATAACATGAACTGTAGACTGATTGTCATGGAAATATTACGCTTTCAAGTATGTCCTTAACTTCAATCATATGTTAGCTTCTTTTTTTAATATTATAGCAGAATATAAAAATGCCTTCCTCATTCTGGTAGGATTTACACTCTTCTTCTACTGCAGTAATGTAGCCCATGTTAGATTATACTGGAACGAGATGCAGTGATGACGCAATAATGGTCATCATGGCTAAGACTGTGGCTAAGCCACATATAAATAAGAAATACAGAAATGTTCAGTTGATTATCAGATAGTCCTCTTAACAGATGACTGGAATATGGCCACTACATATCATAATTGAGATGCATAAGTTATACGTATGACGCAAGGAAAAATAATGATCTCAGTCCTAAGTTACCCATTTGTTTTTGGTTGCTCATTTTACATTTTTCATGAAACTCGAAGTTCACAATGTTTAGAGTACTGTAGTAACATTGTTGATACCAGTATCTATAAAATAAAAAAGAACAGCCTGGAAAAAGACCTGTTCTCAGCCTCTAAATCAACTAATAGTGAACAATAGTTTGGCATAATAACAAACACTCTCAGATTCAGATTTCGAGAGGAAAATATAGCTAATGTCCTATGGAAAGTTCTCAGACTCTTCACAGCGTATTTATTTTGGTGACCAGATAGAGTGATATGACTGTAAAAAGTATGATGAAGAACAACTATTAATAGTTGCCAGTTAACAAGAAAATACATTTTATTTGACTGTTTCCGACCTTTAGCAAGCACTTAAACAACCTGTGTTTGAATTTCTGCTTTGCTAAAGAAGTGTTTGCTTCGCATGAGTGAAGACTAGGTAAAAAAAAAAAACACCCTCACTTTGTTCAGTATAAGATGTGTTCATAATTAAATTGCCAATAAATCTTATCATATGATAAGGATATAGCAAATTACCTTGACTTCTATATCATTGGGTTGCTTTCTATAACAAGGTTACTTACTCTTTCAATGGGAATTTCTCCTGTCTGGAAGATATGGTTTTCTTGCTCTTCAGTGATATATAGAACATATACATGTGTGACTAGATATATACAAGCATCAGGTGCAGTTTAAGAAGCAATGTTGCCTAAATAAATGCTAATACAGTAGCATTTACAATTATTGTATTCAACAGTCCTTTCTACCTGCCAAATCTGATGTAATCAGTGCTTTTTTTTTTTTTTGACAAGATACATTGTTTACAGTATCATAGATTGACATTTACTTGACAACTTCCATATGTCTTCCAAATGATTTTATTTTCTACTGACATTTCAACTATTGATTTGAAATTCTATCACAATATTAAGTGACTAATTCATTCAAAATTTTCAGTAAATCTTAATCTTTACTGAAAGGTGTAGCTATGCTTTTTTTTTTAAGAATAATTTTTAAGAAAAGATATTGCTGGATTTCCTAATTAATTAACAGGAATGGACCCAGTAAAAACCTGTCCTTCTATTGCAATATACTCTTAGTGCCAACTCTTCATTAAAAGAAAGGAAAAAAAGACACCTCTATATAGTCCAAATTATCTGAGTTGAAATTTTAATTGTGCTTCTTATTGCCCGGGGATTCAGAAATTTCAGACTATACCCTCAAAAGTTTGTGCACAGTTTCACAGCTTGGAAACTGCTATTCTGAGTAGTACATAAATTCCAAATGTTTTCCACTTTCTCTAAAGGCTAATTTGGTCTCTAAACCTTGGGCTATTACAGACATCGGTAAAGTTTAGGAGAAGTGAATCCTGCTGATGAGTATGGGGCAAAAGTGAAATTTGGAGAATATTAGTGTCTGAACAGTGTGCAATGAGAACAGGTAGGGCTGTATCCTGTGGCATTCACTGTAGGTAACACTGAGGGTCATCTGAGCAGTTCTTAAAGCTAACATTTTTGACATTTTGTGGTTTTTTAGCATCTTAAATGTCAGAACCCAGTTCACAGGGACTTGGATGAAATTAGGTAATTTTCTGTTAACACTGCTAGGTTCTGACGCAGAAGACAATGATTTATCTTTGTGCCTTTCTCAGTACTTTGATACACATCTAAAAGAAAAGAGAAAGTGATGGTGCAAAAGTTGGGCAGTAACAATGTAGATGCCACCTTTTCCAAATCAAGTATCTTCACGTAGTAAAAGATAATTATAGGAAATAGAGTTACTTCTTCCAGACAGCTGAGAAGTCTTGCAATTTTCAAGACTTTGGCATTAAAAATGGGGGTACTAGAGGCACTTATTCTCACTGTATTTGTGGCAGAAGCAGAAGAGTTTCCATGATAAATCAAACAAACGGTCCATTCAGTGTCACAATACTGGTTGTGGTCAGAAGCAGCTCAAGTTCCTGCTTTCTAGACAGGCTGTTTGTATAGTAAGAAGCAAAAGCATCTTCCACCACCCACACAGGTCAAAGAATTCCCACCATTTCTATGCTTCCTCATAAATCATCACCTTTCTATTATCAGATTTGCGCCAAGTGATATTTCTGGCTGACTGAGCACAGAGATGGCAAAGAGGGTGAGAAGATGAGAAGTCAGAGCTGCCAAAGCAGTACCAGCACAATTTTCAGTTTGGATAACAGCATCTGCCATGCCACTGGCATTTCCGTGGTGAAGGTGAATGAGCATCCCAGCTGTGGGAGTCCACTGATTTCTGTTTACATACCATGGCTGTGACTTTACAAACATGAACCTCAATAATACACTAACAAGGTTACCCTTAAGTCTAAATACTCATGCCACTGCTGAGGTCCCAAATTGCCCTAGTTTGGAGAAAAGTATCTGACTACAAATTGTCTTTTTTTCCCCCCTCTTTCCTTAGTTTCAGTCTGTAGCTTTCAAAGTGTCTTTCAGTTACAAAAGAGTTAGCAGACCTGTTACTGGGGATAGCATGCCCATTCCTAAAAGCATTATATTAACTCTCCAGGTAATAAGACCGCAGTTTTCTTCAATTTTTAATAGTTTTATCACACCAAATGCAAGATGCTTCCTTCTCCTATGCTTGTGCTTTCTCTCCCTTGACCCATTCATGACTTGAAGTTTTAAGTCTTTATTTCTGCTGTTTATGATTTTAATGTTATTAGGAAATGAAGACTTTTTTTAAAAACCTGCATTCTGGCAGAGAATCCAGGCAATTGACATGTTGACAATAAATGCATAGTATGATTGCAAATAGGAAAAAAAATTGCATTAATTCTCTTCCATACTGATATTAAGGAACTGTTTTGCTTACATTTACTGGAGAGAATGATGTTTACCCAAATTTAATACTTTATCTCTTTTTTCCTAAGTGCACTGCAGCTAGAATTGCCCAAAGAGCAAAAAACAAGTAATTTGAGAAAAATGCATACAGACACATATACCCATGTCTTAATTGAACCTAAAAACCAATTCTGCTTTGCAGTTCATTTTCTGATTGTTTTCACATCAGGTTATAAAGCATAAATTTGTACTGCATCTGTCATGATATTTAAAAAATAACAGCTTACACATATCAGTTTTTCTAAATCATTCTTTTTCATATTGTTACTTTATGCATTCTCTGTTTTTATGTCTGCTTTCTAACACTCCTAACTTCCTGTTTGTCCAAGCTTTTGTATTCTAAAAACCAGTGCTCAAGGCAGACGGGTTATAACAGATCCCTGGCACTGCCCTGTTCTGTGTTTTTCTCCCACAAAACAGTATTAAAGGAAGAGTGAGACATGACACCATAAAGAAGAGGAATTGAGACACCATATGTCCCTGCAGCAGTTAGGCACAACAGGATACTTGGAGACGTAGGAGAGAGCATCCTGCTGTGCCTCGGTTCTGGAGGACTGAGGTAATGTTTCACCCTATAAACTGCCTGCTGTTCACACTTCTCTGTCGCTGTTCTGTGATTCGTTAGTTCACCTTCTCAATGGAGTATTGACAATGCTTTTGAATGAGTATCCACAATACTTTAATTAAGGGCAAACATCTAACTTCAAGGAAAGAAAAGAAACAAATGCTGACTGGAAACATAGCCCAAATGAGAATAATTACTTTGTTAAAAATTTTAATTTGCCAACTCCAGAATAAATGGATATTGTAGAAAAGATATACAAAAAGTAGTCTGTGCATAAATATCTCCTCAAAGACCTTTGTCAGTGATCAGTCACTGAGAAAGGGATTCCTTTACACTGAAAACTGCTAACATTTATTTTATTATTGCTGATAGGGAGAAATAGCTATGGTGCATTTCAACTGGTGTAGTCAATTTCATATCTTTCTCCAACAATGTCTGACATACGATCTTTCAAGAGAAAGAAATATCCTTTCTTTAATCATCTCATGTATTGTTCTAATAGCGTTTCATGAATGGTCACTAGGAGAAATCTAATGCCATTTTAAGAATTTGCAAGGTATTTTTGAATTCTGATTATTAGTATTATTACATGATATAATTTTTAAATCCTTTCTGTCTACATGTTCTCAAGGCCTTCTGAGATGGTTACTTTAATTCCTTAAACATACATACACATTTCCATGTGCTAACATAAACGTAGAGATAACCTTATTAAGCAATAATAGTCCAAACTAGTTCATCTAGTCCAATGTAAACCATGTAGTCCAATAGCCTGTCTTCACTGGTGGTATTTACCCTTTTTCACAGAATCACAGAATGTTAGGGCTTGGAAAAGACCTTTCTTTATATTTGAAGAGCATAGACAACAGAAAATAGTTTTATTGCTGTAGGGTTATTTTTTCAGAAAAACGATGTTCTTGATGAGTACCTGAACACTCAGCTGATAAATGTGTTAATACTGACTGATAAATGTGTTAATAAATATCTTTATTTTAATTCTGTAGTTATAGGAGTTCAGAACAAACTGAGTAAAAAATGTTTTTAGATATCTCTTTCAGTTTAGTTTACTACAAGTGGTGTGGGTTTTTTTTCAAATCTCATTCCCCTTTTTTTGATGAAGAAAAAATTAGTCTGCATTAACAGGTTTCAGTGCAAAGGAACAAATCTAGAACAGACAGATAAAAATCCAGAAAGAAATACTTTAAAATGGAAATTCTGACAGCAATAAATACGTTGAGTCACAGAAGAAAACACTGTAATCTATGGAGTTTCATAAAAATAATTATAACGTCAAAATTGAACTTAACTAGATGGTGCCTTCATCACTGCAAGACAGCCGTAATACTTGTCTCACAGTTGCTGACAAAGCTTACTCTGAAGTTATCAAAGCCCATGAGTGCAGTGGGAATTCTGCTGAATATGGACTGCAGGCCTCAACTCTTAGTCTGTCACACAAGAGGAGATGCACCTTTCCTCAAATCATCAAGTTTCAGGCAGCAGAATTCCGTGTATTTCTATACATGCATGAGCATGTCAGTCAAAAAAACCTGTGTGGTTTGCATGGTGTAGCATCTTTCAATATGCTCAAGGAAGTGTTGATAGAGTTATTTTCAAACTAATCTGAACCTCTTGGTTTTTTGGTTTTTTTTTTTTTGTAGTATCCTGAAACCAATGTTTCCTTTACACCAAATACATGTCAGGATAATTGGCATTATTATTATAAATAAACACCCAAAATAAATTCTTGCAAATAGAAGAAAATATGAGATGTTCATCTTAAAGAACTATCTGTGAAACACAGTATGGTTTGTGAACACTTACTTTCTATCTTTATAATGATCCATATCATCAAGCTCTGTAAAATTCCCAGAACAGAAATTTCATCCTAAAAGGATAATAGGTTTGCAATTAGTGAGATATAAATTAAGAACTTCTCTGTAAAGTCATTATTATGATTCATTCTTTCAATCAGCTGGTGCAAATTGTGTTCAGAACCTTTGCAATTTTTTTTACTGGAAAATTGAGAAAGGCATCTATTATCTCAATTTTTATCCTTCAGTTTCACATTGTGATTTTGAGTTAGAGACCTCCATGTAATGCAGAGCAACAAATTTTAATGCCTTCAAATACATTAGTTCAGAACATGGTCTAGAGAATTTCCCTGTACAAATTTAGCACCATAACCCTTCTCCCTAAGCTGAAAAAGATTTGAATGTAAAAATGTTAAATTTCTGCAGGCAATGAAAAGTTCTTAGTAATGAACATATGCAAAGTCATTCAGCTGAGCTTTGTGTTCCCTAAGCTCTTTCAACTTCTGGGATGAACCTCTAAATTTCATCTCAAGAAGTGAGGTCTTAATCAATGGCAAATTCACTATTGCTAAACAAATACTTTCTTGATGATATGAGAACTGAGTATGATTAAATACAGCAAATCTGGTATAAACTACAATGGATACCCAAAGTGATAACTAGGCCTAGAGATTTGTGAATTGTCATATAATTTTAGTATTTGTTTAGTTTTAATTACAATTCATCACTAATAAAAAATATAACTTCTGTCAAGTAAACTGTTGCAATGCCTTGGAGTTTGGTTCCCAGATATAATCCTGAACCTTATGTTAGGGTTAAAGGCTTTTTGAGCAGTATCTCAGGACACTCAGGTGTTTCAGAAGGCTTATCCAAAAACTTCCATGCAAAAAAGTGATTTGAAAACAAACACTAAGGACTATGAGGAATATCAAGGCATCTTCCCTTCCTCTGAAAAGTATCTTTACCTGGGGAATAAAAAGCTCATTTATAAAATTACTATGTGAGAGTCACAGCATGCTTTTACAAAAGCAGCAAGAGAAGACAGTGCCAGGCTTATTTAATCAATTAAATTTTTGCTGGAACATGGTTTGCTTTAGTTTTCCTCTTAACTTTCATATTGATTAGATTAATTAGACCACGAGTCACATCATCCAAAATTAGATTCAGATTCAGATATTTAAAGGATTGCACATAGGTCTTCAGATCTGGGCATTATTTTCTGGATGCTGCAGTGTAACAGTCAGATGAAATTCAAACCTACTTTCTCCTCAGTTAAGATTTTAGTTTCAGGACCGTAGATCTAACTTTCATCAGAACTATTTCAACATTTCTCATTTCTGAAGTAGCCTATATCCCAGTATCTGAACCTGTGCTTTTTGTTTTGAGAAAAACAGTTGAAACTGTGCTGGATTTTGTTAACTCAGAGTTAGTCATAGTCAGCAACGAAGAACTCAGTACATTTTTTTTACATATACGGTTACTCTGCTGTGCACAGTATGTATGGAATGAAAATAGTTGTCAGCATACCAAACTCCTTTTACCATGACATGTTCTTCATGAACACATCAAATGGCTCTCAAATTTGCTTTCAGATTCTAGCCTGTGAAATTTTCAATTCACTCCTATGAAATGAGTATGCTAATAATTCCATCTGTATGGTAGGTAATTTTCTATGTCAACTAATTTGTTTCACTCAGAAAACATGTAACTTTTAAGTCTAGCCATATGCTGTCAGTCCTCTAAAAGCAGAATATAAATCTCCATGGTAATCACAATCTACCGGCTTGCCCAAGGACTTTAAATAATTACTTCTGATCAGTTTTTGAAAGTTTATATAGGTCACATATATAGTCTGCATAGTGGTATACACATTAAATTATCTTTTTTGTACTGCATTCTTAGAAACAAATGGCAAGGTACCTTCAGTAGGTCCTTCTGGAAAGTCAAGTGGGCAGCAAGATTTTACTACCATTTCATAGGAATGGTCTTATGACCTCACAAAGAAAATACTTTGGAGCAGGATGGGTTTAATATTTTTAATTTCTGAATAAACTAATGAAAACAAAATATTTGTCAGTGGATGTGAGGCTAGAGATGAATAAAATAAACACAGTTGTGGAAGACCTCCAGGGTCAAAGCTGGCAATCTGGATCATGAGACCCATCAATTAAGAAAGAGAAGTATTCATTTAAATACTTTATTTAATTATTTTTTCCTTTTGTGAATAACTGAGTTATTTTTGGGACTGAAAAGTACTTCTGCTCAGGACCTCATTCTGCTAATTTTCCTTTTCCTATGTCATAAAAACGAATGTCAAGACACCCATCTTCAGTCCTGCATAGGTGAGACCTCACACTCCATAACTGAAGTTTTAGCCTGTTTAAAGCATTAGCAAGATGCACAAAAGCACTCCGTGAACATCAAGAATGAATTAAGATGTCTATATAAACATTCAATAATTGTTCAATCTCTGCTCATCTCAATTCTGCTAATGGAGTCAAAGACTGGTGAATCATCAGAAGTCTCATCATCAGTCTCTCACTCATCAGCCTTGCACCTCTTGAAGTCTAGTACAGAGGACTTGATGTTTGGCCAGCATGCTTACCTGTCAGGGTGAAAACTGTGAATGCTTTATTCCAGGAGTTGGTTTGTTTCATTTTAGATTGAAACTTTCCAGTCGGCAGTGCAGAACATGATGGGAACAGAACTCAGCTGTTTTAAATGTTTGTGTGTGGTAGAGTGAGAACAAGTTTGGTGAGAATTTCATTAAGCTCTCTTTAGACTTGAAAGCTCATCAGGTTTAATCATTCTTTCTTTAGCTGAGGCTTTCAAGGTTTCCAAAGCTTCATTAATTGTAATCACCATCTATTGATCTGGTCACACTCCTGGCAAAATCAAACCTGTTAGTCAAATAGAAGTCAATTTTAGCTCTAGTTATGGTCCATTCAAATGTTAAATGGCACCATTAAATATCAGATACTTTTTTAAAGCATGCAGTATTGTATTCATGGTGCTTAAAGACTTAAAAAGCAATCCTTCCTCACCAAGTGCCTATCGACAGGTAAATACTAAATACTTAGGAAAGGTAATAGTTTTGAACTTTCTCAGAATGGTGAATGAATAAAATAATGAGACAAATACTGACAGTAATAAACACGTTATGCTCTGCTTTTGATGGTGTATATCCACTGTTGCCCAAAAGAAAAGATTTACCTTGGTTTTGTGTTTTTAGAGGATTGACAAAAATCAGAGAGCAGAAAGACTCTAAGGCCCGGTTTCTCAGGTGTAGGACAGGTGGGTGCTGGCCAGGTTACCCTGCGAAGGAGCAAGGCATGTTTGTGTTAGACTGCTTGGTTATATCTATCTGCAGATGGCATGATTCAATCCTGTCCCAGAAGAAAAAATAATCTTTATTTCCTGCATTTTTCAGATCATTTAATTTGTTTCCCAATGTTTTTTAATACAAATTTATTTACATATTTTTAAGTCTTCATCATGCTAGCAATAAGTGGATATTGACTCCTTCAGAGAAAGACATTAAGAGTTATTGACCTCAAAAGTAAATATTAGCTGAGGTGAAGCTAAGGTCAAAATTTCTCTTGGGAGATAATTAATCTTGATATTCAGTAAGACAAGAAATTATTTTCTGTATTAATATATACATTCTAACAACATAGTTCACTGCACATATTGAAAATAAATTAACTTTATCTCTTAATCTGTTACAAATGGAAACTTTTCTTGTGCAACACTTTTTCTTTTAACAAGGTAATAGAAAAACCAGGTATATGTTTAGAAAAGAGAAGTACTTACTGAAGGATGAATACTAGGCAGCCAGAATAGAAGTCTCTAAGTAAACAGGTTTTAAAGTGGAATGTAATTCAGCAATGAAGCTGAGGACATATAAATCATTTTGAAAATAAATGAACAAGAAAAATCTCAATACTTTTCTACAGTACTACTTTTTAGAAATCTCAGTGTTAGGATCTTTCAACATATCATACTTCATTTCACAATTAACATTCTGGAACATTTAATTCATTGTTTTTTAAAAAACCAATATTATCAAATGGATTTAGAGATTAAAATTACTAGAATAAATGGTAGTAGGAGTATCAGTATAGATTGAATGACAAATTTGATAACGTTATAAATTTTAATTTGAATTTCCCAAATATTCCTGGATTTAGTATTTGTCTAAAAAGGTATGTGTTAATTTTCTGTGTTATACTGATAAAATCTGCAAAACATGATGTAGCATTGCTACAGTACCTCAGTAGGGGTTTTACATAAACAACACATTATTAAAAAATAATATTATAATGTATTGTATATAACAATCGAAATTCACAATTGCTCGGATGTTAATTATGTTACAGTTGCTTGCCATGTATACAAATTCTATTTCTAATTTTACTTTCTCATCATATTCAGAGTTTTAATGATCTACATCTACAGACCAAAGTTATTTCATGGAGGAAATTAATGAATAATTTTGAATAATGAATATATTAGAAATGTTGTTTCCAAAAAGTGAAAAAGTTTGTTTCTAAAAAGTGAACAATAGCACTGAAGACAGTACTCTTTAAAAGAACCTGAGCAAGTAAAAGGTAAACATGATCTCTTCTTCACATTTGGAAAACATCTGAGATGACCTAGAATTTTAAGGATGAGGAGTGTTATTTGAATTTCACATTGCTATGATCTGAAATCATGTAAAAATAATTACAGTCTATTTAAAGTATAAATCTATGATAAAAAGCTAATGGTCATTCAAGGAAGATGGAATACGTTCGCTCTAAAGTGATCATTAACTTTAATAATGAAGAAGTGTTTGGACCCGTGCAGTCAAAATGACATGGTGTCACTGTCTCTTCATCTCAAATGATTACATGATTTCCCAAGACATCCTATTGCACCATGTTCCCTCTCCTCCCTCCTTTTAAAAATAACAACTTGTGATCATCAGAAGCTAATGATATTTCTGATCAAAAATCTTGCAACAGAAATAGAATTGTCACTCCAGACCTTAATGGAACTGTGTATAATTTTTCCGGACACTACTTTTCTTAGTTTTATTAAAATTTCTGAATTAAAATTGCCAAATTATACTCCGTATTGAGTTGAAAAATAGTTATGAATGCAATCTTTAGCTCATAAGAAAACAATTTCAAGTCTGACCATCTAATCAATTTTTGCAGATAATCAGAAACTTTGTTTGCGGTAAGTGGATAAATTTTTTTGTTCACAGATAATTCATCAGTATTAACTGACAAGATTGTTTTATTAAGCTATATGCAATATATTCAATTCCATACATTAATTTAAAGTAGCCTGAAGAACAAAGAGACTATATGTTTCTTTTATATTTTTCATAGAGATTGAAAAGAAAAATGTACTTACAAGCTATACCTGTCAGATTATTTAACTAGTTTATTAATCAGTGGGCTGAAAACTTTTACTTTTATTACATTATACAGGCTAAAAAGCTGTACATACAAACAAAAATCATATTAATTAATCAGAACTAGATATGTTTAAACATTTTTTCACAAAATTTCTTGATCAGAAATATTGTAGTCATTAGATGAACACCTGTCATGAAAATCTTTCAAGATATAAGGTTTACTGGACAACTTAATTTCTTCAGGGACAGAAGTTAGCAGGACAAGTTTAGTGTGTTTGCAGCCTTCTATCTTTCTTGAAGTCCTCAGAGATCAAGTAAAGAAAAATTTCCCACTCCTCCTGATCTTGAAATTTGAGATTTGTTAGATGTATTGTTTAAGGTGTACTTTTGGATTAGGGCTGGGATTCAAAGATTGGCCAGTTCTTCCTCGAAATCTATCAAAACCACTTAAAAGCTGAAATTAATAACTCATCATAACATTAAGCCTGGTTAATAAGAAAGATATACCAGTATTATCGAATATCAAGTTCTCTTGCATCTTTTTTCTGTGTTAGCAATGTGCTATAAGAATATTGTACTGTCTAAATTAAAAAATCAAATAATTTCATATAATGAGTTTCCAGAATTAGAACCTTTGAAATCATAAACTCATAAAATCATAGAATCATTTATATTGGAAAAAAAATTCAAGATCAGCGAGTGCAACTGTTAACCCTGCACTGCCAGGTCCACCACTAAACCATGTCCTGAAAAATCACATCTGTATATCTTTTAAATACCTCCAGGGATGATGATTCAACAACTTCCCCATTGCTTAACTACTCTTTCTGGGAAGAAATTTTTTTCTAATGTCCAGTCTAAACCTTCCCTGGCTCAACTTTAGGCCATTTCCTCTTGTCCTATTGATTGTTACATGGAAGCAGAGATTGAGCTCCACCTGGCTACAACTTCTTTTCAGGTAGCTGTAGAGAGCAATGAGGTCTCCTTGGAGCCTCCTTTTCTTCAGGCTGAAGAATCTAAGCTTCCTCAGCTGCTCCTCCAGAAGACTGGTTCTCCAGACTCTTCACAATCTTCATTGCTCTTCTTTGGACAAACCCCAGCACCTCAGTGTCTTTCTAGTCTTGCAGGGCCCCAATCTGAACACAGGTTGCAAGGCACAGCCTCACCAGTGCTGAGTACAAGGGGTCAATGCCATCCTCACTCCTGCTGGCGGTACT
This sequence comes from Apaloderma vittatum, assembly GCF_000703405.1. Taxonomy (NCBI): domain Eukaryota; kingdom Metazoa; phylum Chordata; class Aves; order Trogoniformes; family Trogonidae; genus Apaloderma; species Apaloderma vittatum. The sequence continues at coordinate 16,599 of NW_009724391.1, forward strand.
ATTTCTGATCCAGGCCAGGTTGCCATTAGACCTCTTGGCCACCTGGGCACACTGCTGGCTCATGTTCAGCTGGCTGTCAAACAGCACCTCTAGGTATTTTACTGACTGGAAACACTGCAGCCACTCTTCCTCAAGCCTGTTGCACTGCTATTGCAACTACTTTTTTTTTAGCCTTCAGTGTTATGACATCAACCACACTTTCAGTCACCTTTTACCTCCAACCTTTTCCTGTTCTCTGCTTCTCACCTCACAGATTTGAGTTTCCTTTTTTCCACAGCCAAACCCAGATTTTCATCCCTAACTACCTCTGTAACTGCCAATACATATTATTTTCTGTTTCAACTTCAATTTACAATTTCTCTTCAGGTATTCTCTCTTTCCTTATTTTAAAGCAATCTTAAAACCATTCAGTGCTCTCTTCTGCATTCCACCAGTTTCTCTAACGATCTCTTTGATGACTTCCGTTCTTCAGTTTCTCTTCCTATAGAACCAGAATTTTATTGCCTTCTGCATCTGGCAAGCTGTCTGTAGTCTCTGCGACCAAGTTCTCTGAAAACACAACCCTGGCTCTCCTACACCTACTTCATAATTCCTCCCTTAACCTTCCGTTGTAATGTTTCCCCTCATCACATGCAGCCTCTTCCCATGGTGATTCTGTAGGTATTTGCACTCTCATCTCTCCTCTTCAGCCCTTATCTCTAGGTAATGTCATCTGCAACTACAGATAAAGTACTTTCTTTCTTTACCACTAAAAACTTCATAGACCCTCCATTTCAGATCCTTCTTCTAGTCATATCAAAATGGTGATATCTTCATGAATTTGTAGCAATCACCTCACACTCACCTCCCCTTTCTCTTTACATCCCACAGGTTTGGTAAGCACTTCCAGAGAATTTGAGTAGTCACCTCTTCTTTTTTTCAATGCCTCCTCTAACGTTTTGCTGTGACAGTAGCAAAAGTTTGTTGCAAGGAGGGAAGCTTACCTTGAGGCCGCCTAGTTCAGCCTCATGCTCAGAGTCAGTTAAACAGAATATTGGCCCATTTCTCCAGCTTATTGAGCTTGCTCTCCACAGCATTTCTGTGCCAATGCTATGGAATTGCTCCACAATTCCTTACTTTCGTACATTTCTCTATTTATAACTTTTGATATAACAACTTGATTTTATTAACTCCTTTCTTATTTGTTCTGTGCTTGCATTTTATTGTGATAGTCTACTCCTTGTATAAGAAGTTTAGTTACTGTGACAGTATCAGCAGTAACAGCATAACATCATAGTGTGTAACAATAACAACATTATAAGAAGTACTAAAAGAATGTGAAAAATCATCCTAAGTCTGTTAGAAGTTGCCAGGTGTTAAGAAAGAGGGTGCACCTTACACCCATAGTGATTCAGTGTAACTATTGATTTTCCTTACAGTAAAGTGACAAATCAGAATTAGGTGAACTTTCCAGAGAAAAGTTGCTCATTCAGCGATACTAAAACTTTTTAAGACTGCATTTTGCTTTTATTAAACTTCTTTGCTAGAAAACTTCAAAGAACTCATGGAAAATTCAAACTGTTTTATCACTCAAGTGACTTTTTTAATTTCCTTCAATTTTGTTTTTTTATTGCAAATGCAAAATGAGTCTTAATGAACAGTATACATTAAACCAGAAAAAGTTTCATTGTATTGTAAAATATTTTACAATATTCAGTGTCCTCAATGAAAGAAAGAAATCCCTTCCACCTAAAATCCTTGTCATGTACCATGGGCCTAACACAGCTATTTTGATACTGTACCATTTGTGTCTTCCATCCTCGTTGCCTTTGATATTCAGTTATTTCAAATCCACAAAGCTCTCTTGTAAACTGAGCTGAAGGAATGAGGAGTTTTTAATAACAGTCTGTGTTACCAAACTGCAGATTTATTTATCAAACTCTTAAATGAGTCAGTACTATTAGAGTAAGAAAAGTCTGTGGTACAGAATTTTTTAAAACTCTCCTTTGAAGTGATCATTTTTGCTAACATAGCAAGTACTGAAGTATTTATAGAAACAGCTGTGAGATGCTGATTTGCTGAACTGTGAAGGAGAGATTCTATCTCCAAGGGTTCAAGAAGAAGGAAAATATAATATGAATTTATGCATAGATTCTCTGGATGACAGAAATCAAAGGAAATGCTTCCTTATACAGTGACAATTTACTGTGAGAAATAAGCACAAACAGAAAGCTGAGGGTAGATTCCAACGTAACTAGACTGAAATACATAACTCTCAACAGATTTTATTTCCTTAAAGGCATCTAAGTAGAGGCTAAGTAGATAGTATCTTTTTTTTTGTTTATTTATCAGTGACGAGCAGTGGAGAGCAATAACCCTTCTCATTTCTGTATGCTTTTGGTTTTGATTACTGCTGTGTGGAAGAAAGACCTTACAATCTCAAATAATTCCTTATTTCTCTTTAACAGAGATAGATATTGACAGTATACGCCTACTATGTACTCCATGAGATAGATTCTATCTGCTAAATCATAGATAATAACACTTCCTCAGGCTCTGTAACCCTCCACTAAACAGCACTAAGAAGATACAACCCCTCATTGAATTGATGTTTTTGTTCCTACCATCTCGTGTTCTGTTTGAGTCGTTCTGAATATAAAAAGCACTAGAATATGGTACTTCACAAAGATTTCTACAAATACTTCTAAAAACAAATACTCCTAAGCTTAATCTAAATATTGCTTTTTTGAAGGTTTTAACCTTAGTCATAACTAGCAGTTGGCATTTCTCCTATCTAACAATGCCATAAGCAATATTTATTTGTCTAGAGGTCTGGGGCTAAAATGTAAAGATAGGATCTTCTACATGAAAATACCCAAATTTACTCAGTAATTTTAAAAGCATAAAAAATAGTAAAAATAAAAAAAAACCAACTTCATTCCTATGCCTCTCCTGGCCAATTGTCAACACTTCAAAGAATTTAAAAAGAATTATATTCTCACTATCAGTAAAATCTCAAGTCTGTTTATTCATCCTATGTGATTTTTCTTTTCTTTCAATGAAGAAAACATTAGCTTTGTAACTGCCTAACACATAAAGCACATAAATTACTAAAGAACAGTGGCAAAAGTAGAAAAAAAAGAAAAACATGTGACTTATCCAAAAATTGTACACAAGCTAGAGATTTGGACTCTTAGGATACCATGTTTCATTCAGAGCAAATCTGGGAAGAGACGTGTAATATATACGCGGTTTCTTTTGTATTGATGGGAAGACTCAAAATTGAGGATGAATTTGAAGTGAATAGGTTTCAGCAAAGATTTCAAAAGAGCAATGGGTTGCAATATACTAAAGGAAATTTTGTAATTTTCATCCCTCATTTTCTCTGCCAAAGTAAATTTACTAGGTTTATTGTGAGTGTGAAATGTACCTTTTAATAATACATTACTTCTTTACACTAAGCAAGCTGATGACTTTGTGGTATTTCCTTCCAGGTTTTTGCTGTTTTGCCTATCATTTCTTGCATTTACATGTGCTTACTACTCTTATAATTATTGCTCCTTGGCAAACATCAACAGTGGATGGTAGAATTAATTGTTACTAAAACATAATTAATCCCTGTTAACTAGATTGGGACAAAATATACATAACATGAGACTCATAAATGTGAAAAGGTTTAGTAGTATATTTCCTCTGGGATCATAAAAAAGTAAAACATAAACAAGTGCATGATATATGGAAGAACTGAAAAGTTCAACTGTAGAAGTAGTTTCTTCTTGTGAGATCTTAAGCATTTTCCTACCAGGAACTAAAATACATCAAGGAACAGCTACCTAAAAATATTATGTGCATAAGAGTTAAGAAATCTCTGTATCATGCTGTTTTCCAAATGCTATTGACATGACATGGTTTTCAGTGGTGTGTTTTCTGTTAGAAAAAAGAACTGTTAAATCTAAAATTCTATTATGGAAATATAACATTTAATCTGCTAGCAATTAATTCAGGAAACTATTGAAACATCTTATTCAGAAACTCTAACATTGGCAGTTGTACCTCATGCTGTATTTGTAATGATATGGATGAAATAAAGTATGTTTTCCATATGCTCATTAACATTGAGACAGAGCTAAGGTTTTGAACAGGTCTGGAAAAAATATCTTAATGAATTGGGAGGGAAGGCGGGCAGTTCATCTGGTGGCAGTCTGCGAATGCTACCTTAAACATATCCTGAATCCTGGTATTGTACAGTTCAAGACTAATAAATGAAAGCTGCTTCTCTTCATCCTTGCAGCTATTGAAGATCGAAGGCATCCCACTGCAGCCTCACAGACCTTGTGCTCTGTCTCTGGCACTGATTTTTCACTTCTTTTCTTCATTTTTCCCAAGGTATGGCTTTTCTTTCCCGATACGAAAGCACCTAATGCTGGATTCAGTGCTCTACAGGGTGGAAGTGTTCAGCTCGGGTGTAATGGAGGAAGCATGCCAGATGTCTTCACCACTCCTGACAGGGAGGGTGCAGGCGGTTACTCCTTGTTCCTTCACTTCTCCCAACCACTTCCCAAAGAGATGAGCCTGTGGCACAGCCCAGTATGATGTGGTTCTGAGCAGATTATCCTAGCAGTGCGTTAGGACTACAAGGTGGAATATGTAGCAGGTTGCAGCTAGGGTCCTGCTCTCCTTCAGGCAGGAAAGACCCTAGGTATGCAGTTTGGAGTAACATCTGAGAGCATGCATGTTATGTAGAGTGCATTTTTGGCTGTAACATACATACTTTTTGAGCCCATTGCTATTGCTCGCCCCTGAATAGAATCGTTATGGACATAGCATGAGTGCAATTGATAAAATCCTTCACTTCTGGTGGTTACAGAAACTTACCGACTTCCAGGATTTAACAGAGAATATATGCACTTTAGAAAAACTATAGCTTTAAATTATTTCTTTTGATCATGGATGTTGTTTCTTCTCTTATCATGAAAAAAAATGCCTCCCTCCAAAAAAAAAAAAAAGGGAGGAAAAACCCCAGGATCTGCTACAGAAATGCTATCCCTAAGAAATCCTAAACAATCTATTGGAGGAAATATCTCATCGTAACAGCTGGAGACATAACAAACAGGCTCCATTATCTAGTAATGGCCTTTCTTTTCCAGCTACATTAGTCATCATCAGACTGGAATAACTGACTGAATCCCCAAGGAAATAAATAAAAAATTTATATAACTCAAGCATCCTTTCTATTTTACTTGTTTCATGTGAGTTTTTACTATTTGAACCTTATTCTTTAAGTCTAATAAGTAATAGCACAAGTCAGATTTTTCTGTGAATATATGAGAAAGATCAACTCCAATTACCAACTGGGAAAATGCTGGAGAATTCATGAGGTCATCTTACCGTGTTTATCTAGTTTATTTTCTGTGAAGTCCTTGCTAAGATAGTCACATAAGTAGCTTTTCTGTTCACGATCAGCATTCCCACAAATTTCAATGCTATTTGTTGTAATTATCAACTTTAACCAAAAGGAAAACACAAACTGTTGCTGAACTCAGGTAAGAAAAGAATTTAGGGTAAACTTTATGCCACACTGTTCACTCTTTTCTATACATACCCAATGCCCTGACTCATTGACTGGAGTTTGGTGCAGCTGGGAAAGACTTACAGTGATAACATTATAACCATCTCTGAATTTAATGGATATTTTGCTCAAGGAGAAAAAATTTAGGTAGTACTAAAATAATGGACATGGAGAGACAATCTACTTGCTGCTATGATTATTGTATTCATAGTGAGATGACATCTGCAACAGTGAGTCTTCAATATCACTTAGCGCTGATGAAGTCTCCCATTTTTTCTATATCTATATTTGAATGCACCACTTGGATGTAAGCCCAAACTCCTCTGTAAGCCTAGGGTGGGCATTTGGTAGAGGATGCCTTCGAATCTGTGATTTCTCTTTGCAGAAGTCCAAGAAGTCATTACAATATGGAAAAACCATAAATGCTCTTGCCACCATCACGTATCTCGGATACCCTTGCAGTGCCATAATGTGGAAAACATGAGGCAAGGGCTGCAGAAAAACAAGCACATGCTGCCATATCTTACTCCCTGAAGTCTTTCTCACAGTGTATTTTGGATTTAGATACAATGCATTCCAATAAATATCAAGGTAAGACTTTTTACCAATCTGATAAATCCTCCAAATACCTTGTTCTTCATCCCTGGCTTCACACTGCATCACTGAGTAGTGAGTTAGAAATGGGCACTCCTGAGTCAGGCAGAGCAGAAAAAGGTTAGTCAGTGAAATGGGCAATATAGAGAAATAGCAGGAGCAATGATCTAACTTTGGATAGCTTCTGACTGTGACCGCAAGTCTTGTTTACCTCTAAGACAAGAAATGGGTAAATGAGTTATTCTAGAAGGCACTGCTGGCTCTTACACCTTTAACCTTTATATAAACCTAGTGAATTTGTCTTATTGATACAAAAGGCAGAAGGAATACTAAGAAATCCATCCAAACTTTCTGTCTGACCTGTTCATGTCAATTGTTTTTCCTCAATGAGCACATCATATTGCAAAAGATAAAACTTGTCAGTGCAATCTGGAGTCCACATGACTGTGCACTTCACATCATATTTGGTTCTGTGATTTCAGCTTGTGTTTTCATACTCTTAGTTAAGCTATAGCTTGTTGATATTCTTCATAGACTTCCTCCATTCTTCTGAGTTGGTGACAGTTATAGAATCATAGAATTGTCAGGGTTGGAAGGGACCTTAAAGATCATTTAGTCCAACCCACCAGTCATGGGCAGGGACATCTCCCACTAGGTCAGGCTGCTCAGAGCCCCATCCAGCCTGGTCTTAAAAACTCCCAGGGATGGGGTTTCCACCACCTCTCTGGGCAACCTGTGCCAGTGTATCACCACCCTAATGGGGAAGAACTTCTTCTTAAGGTCCAATCTAAACTGATCCATCTCTAGCTTAAATCCATTCCCCCTAGTCCTATCACTATCCGACACCCTAAGAAGACCCTCATCAGCTTTCTTGTAGGCCCCTTTAAGATGCTTAAGATAATACTTTAATGTTTCAACCTAAACTTCATGTCTAAGATTTTCCTGTCTTCCTTGGCTTTATATTCTACTTTAGTGGGCATATCTTCTAGTCAACACAGAAAAATATAAGGACTGGAAATATGGACTTGAGAGGAAAATTTACTTAGAAATCCTTCCTTGTTGGATGTCTTCAGTATTTGCTTCTAGGTATCACATTGATGCGAGCTGAAATGCCATTCTATAAACAAAATCATTGCTATTTAAAAACTCAGTTATCTTATTACCTACACTGCCTTATGAATGCCAAAATAAACATTAAAACCACACTGAAATAGGTTATTTTCTTTATAGATGGTTGGAGAGCTTTGGGGTTTTTATATACATGGGGAATGCTCTCCTGTCATAAAATTTAAGATAGATTTGTTTGTTTCTTTATGAGCATTCAACAACAGTATATGGTAGTTCAAACATCTTTTTAGAAGCAAACCTTTTACTGCTGTATTTCATTGGATTTTCTAGTGGTCCCTTAAACTTCAACTCTTTTGATAAAAATGAAAGCAGTAACAGCTTCCAAACGAATGTCTGCAACATACTGATGTTTAGAATGTAATAATATACATGAACTGTATAGAGAAAGGCAAGCAATCAAAGTACAAGTGGCTTACATGACAATAAATTTTGTACTGCAGTGTCTTCTGTTTTCAGTCATGGAGTTTATTACTAATGATTGCCAATGAGATAAAATGTCTTATTAATTTAGCGTTTTATTAACTAATGGTTATGGAACTCAGAAATATGTCACTTTAATCCTAGTATCCAAAGAACATATTTTCTTTATGTACAAATATTATTCAGTGATATTACTGATCCTTACTACTGGAACTTACTTATCTTACTTTCCATAGAGGAAGTGTTACTGTTCTTTTACTTTTATTCTTTTACTACTCTTTTACTCTGAAAAAAAATTCTCCACTGCTTTATATTTTTTAAGTGAATAACAATTTTGAAGTACTCATTTAAGAAAATTAAATTGCAGGTCAATTTTTAAATTTTTTTAAGTTACAGAAATACTAGTACCTCTACATGTGTTTCATATAATAAGTTCGTATCTTGTAACTTTGGCACAAGATTAATTTCAGCATTCATTACAAATCTGCATTACAATATTCATAAAACTACTGATCAAAAATCTTACGTTTTGACAGAAGGAATTCCTCTGAAAATTTGTCAAAGTATTTCAGATAGTTCTAGTTAGTAGATATTAACACCCACTCACTGTCTTGCTAACACATAGTCTACCTGCTCCACTCTAAGCCAAATACCTCCCAAAGTACACAGTTTGAATCTGATAAACAAAAAATATATTTTAAATAAATATCTGTGTCAGAATTCATGTTATATGTTGAGTTTTTAAGAGTAGTCTCTGCACTAGAAATTTCTCTATTTAACTGCACAGATCTCTGTGTCTTCCTCTGCAACAAGAGATGGGTATTAGTCTCCTAGACTATAAAAATTAATCAAACAACAGCTAGCTTATGTACAATATATTGTCTCTCTACAGCTTTTAAGTTCTATTGTTTAACTTCTTCCATCTTACTCAATTTCATCTTTCAGTCTGCAAGCCCTAGTTAGCTTTCTTTTTCTTTCTTTCCTTTCTAAATGTGACCTGTTAAACCTTACCTAGCAGACTGACCCTCATGCTTTCTAAAGCAGTGTTCTTTAAAACTGAACAAGGGAAAAAGTAATTTTGCCAGGCTCACACCGAATCTGAGTCTTCTTCACTCAGCAAAGAAACCCATTGTTTAAGAGCTGTGAGGGAATACCACGTGAGCAAGTGAAAATGGGAATTTGAGGAGTGTGATGAGAGTTTTTATCTATAATGCATTAATCCCACAGAGCTCTTGTACAACAGTTACAATTAGCTCTTACAGTATTAAAAATTGCTAATAGTTTTCTAAGAGAAGAAAAGGAAACAGATGGAGGAAAGGAAGTGGTTACAATTTAGCACTAGTCTTAGTGCTGAGTCTTAGTATGTCCATGTGATTTTTTTAATTTTCAGACATCTTTTGTCGTATTCCTTTCTTCATAAGCAACAGAGCTCATTTTTATTAGCAATAGTGTGCTATTGATAACATCAGTATCATCTCCTTCCAGTTTCTGCAACACTTATCATGCAAAAAAGAGGTTGTTGAGTATTGTTGGGAACATTCTCTATTTCCATGTATTATTCAGAGTCCCCAGAATAAATGTTTAAGTACCTTGTTAAGAGCAAGAAGAAGACTGCTAATGTCAGTATGCAAGAAAAGATAACCTGTGATTTTCTGTCTTATAATGATTAAGGCAATATCACAAGCTATAGTACAAGAAAATTAAGAATTTTCAATATTGTATCATCACCATGGGAAAAACTGTAATTGGAATTATATACCAAATTCTTCTAAAAATTGTACTGAAAAGTAAGGAAAAAATCAATACTGGGCTTATATATCAATTTTTAATAAAAATTAAAATTGACTTTACATGGAACATTAAAGTGCAATTATTTTATTACATTACCTGAAACACATAGATTATTTAGAAGCTATTAAAGCATTCTTGTTCTGCTATACCTGAGGTGGAATCTGCCTACATAACTTTAAATTTTTTTTATTTTTTCAGTCTCAGCCTCATTGCAACCAAAATTGCTCATGCACAGCAGAAATTCAAATTAACTAGCAACCTGTTAATGCATTATTGCATAAAATAAAATCACAGTATCTCAGAATGTCAGAGGTTGGAAAGGACCTCGAAATGTTGTCTAGCCCAGCCCCCCTGCCAGAGCAGGATCATCTACAGTAGGTCACACAGGAACACGTCCAGGCGAGTTTTCAGTGTCTCCAAAGAAGGAAACTCCACAACCTCTCTGGGCAGCTTGTTCCAGTGCTCTGTCACCCTCATAGGGAAAAAGTTTTCCTAATATTTTTGTGGAATCTTCTATGTTCCCGGTTGTACCCATTGTCCCTTGTCCTGCCATTGGACGTCGATGAAAAGAGCCTGGCTCCATCCTCCTGACACTCCTCTTTAATGTATTTATAAACACTAATGAGGTCACCCCTCAGCCTCCTCTTCTCCAAGCTTAAGAGACCCAGCTCTTTCAGCCTTTTCTCATAAGGGAGATGTTCCACTCCCTTCAGCATCTCTGTGGCTCTATGCTGGACTCTCTCCAGCAATTCCCTGTCTCTCTTGAGCTGAGGGGCCCGGAACAATTAATTTACTGAGAAAAGAAGATAGATAACCCAAGGCTATGTTATGTCAGGTCAGCTGCCATTGATTGAAAATATCTGAGCCAAGATCAACTTCTTGGCAATGCTACCCATGATTTATCCTCAAGAACCACCTACAGTCCTAAAGGAAGCCTGAATGTCATTTTAAAGTTTCATTCTTTTTCACACTATATAAATGACTTTTTAGTGATCAATACTTAATGACAGTAATCTCCAGTTTACAACAGGAATATAACAGCCCTCCCAGGTATAAATGCCTGGAAACAGAATGTAAACTACCACACGCTCCACTGATTCTAAGAGCTGCATGATATCCATCCCCTGTGACTGTGTTTTGGAATTTGATGTTTTACTCAAAAGTCCAGCTCCTTACTGTAGCATAGGCAAATTTAGAGTCCTGACTTTTCCTTATTTACTCTGGTTAATTTAAGTGTTCAAATCAATACAACACTCCTGTCATTCTAGTGTGAGAGAGGAGAAAAAACTCCACGAACTGTCAACATTTCTCCTTTTTTCCTGCTGCTGAAGGTCACATTTTCAGAGGCGCTGTCTGGCTACTCACACAAGCAGCTAAGTGAAGTCACCAAGCCTGGCTTTTGGGAGAAGCACAGAAAAGTGACACATGGAGACATGACAAATCCATGTTAGAAACGAAGGGGATGCCCACAAGTCCTGGGGGTAGGTGGTCAGCTGCAGGTACAGCCCCTCCAAGAGAAGTACTGGGACACTTGGAGTCACTATGGCCAGCAACTCTGTTGTTTTGAGAGCAGATCCAAGCCAGGGAGAAATCACTGTATGTGTGGTCAGTCTCATCATTGCAGTCCTGGAGAAGCCAGGGATCACTGTGGGAATCCCAAAGAAATCTTCCCTCTATTTTTCACAACAGAAAGATTGGGAATTTGGGCAGTACATATTGCAGAGAAGGTATCTTTGCCAATGAAGGAGGAAGAAAGAAGAAGTTGGATAATGTTCTCTATACCTCATACAATAAATTTGGTTTCTAGAGATGGGTTTTAAAACTTGTGGACATTTTAGGGAAATTTCATTCCATTAAGGTAGGGGGGAAATAAAATTAAGATAGCACTTGATTCAAAGATCATGTCCTATATTGCCAACAAAGCTATTGTAGAAAGCTATCATGCCAAATATCTGGTTTGTTTAGAGTGCCTATAGTCAGACAAGACTCTACCTGACAAAGTGGGATGCAAACCGAATTTCTCATTTTTCTACTTTAAAAGCTAACAGAGTGCCAAGAGAAACTTTAAAGGATGAAAAATATATAAATTAATGTGTTTTAATTATTACTTCTAGACTAACTGATGTCAGTTTGTAGTTTTCTATACTTGTTTGCAACTAACAGAATGTCTTGTCAAAATCAAACTGGTTTTGCTACTAAAACCTTATTAAAAATGGGCTGCTCAATCTTGAAATATCAACAGACACAAGTCCCAGTGCACAAAAATCACAGGTAGATCAATGATTTATTCTTACAACATTTCTCAGAGGTTTGATTTTTCTGAAGTCTCAATATTTCTGCAGGAGAGGAAGAAAACAAGCAAAATCCTGAATTTTTACCCACAAATTTCATTGTTGCTTTCCCTAATAAAATTCTGGTTATCAGTGAATCTGATTGATATTTATATATTTATGGTTTATATTTATTTATGTTATATAATATA
>NW_009724392.1:0-11482 GCF_000703405.1 Apaloderma vittatum
AAGTATATAGTCAAAAATTAAGAATCATCAAAATAGATTTTGAAGAGAAGCAATAGAATTTCAAGATACATAAACATGGATCACGTGATAGCCACTAGCTTGCAGCACAGAAGACTTACAGTTCATGAATTACGTTCAGCTACAAGCTTAGATCCATGCATAATGTCCCAGAAACTTCAGAACAGTTGGTCCCACTACTAAAAGTTTTTAAACTGAAGCCATTAGAAAGCTATTCCAACTCTTTCAATTTTGTTAACTTACTATTCTAAACATAAGAACAGACATACTGGGTAAAATTAAAAGATTCATCTAGCCTAGTACTGTGTTCTGAGCAGTAGCTAAAACTGGATACTTGAGGAAAAATATACATAAGCTGAAAACAAATAGTGATACATCCCCTGAATATACTCCCAACATCCTGCAACCTGTAGCCAGACATATTCCAAGCTACAGATCAGTGAAAAACACATTTTAAGAACCATTGTTTATCCACCTGTAACAGCGTAGGGAAAAAAATAATTTGCAGAAAGAAAGAAAACAACACATAAAAGCCAATACAAATTTAAAAAACACCTCACTAGAACTACAAAAATATTTCGCTCAAGCTCTGAATTCCAACAAGCACACAGGATTATCACTATCATTCCACCAGTGTATTTCCACTCACTAGCACAGCAGATCTTGGTCTTGCTTACAAAGGCAATTCCCTCTTACTAATAACTGTATTAACCAGTTACCCCACAGGGCACATACGGCCATATGCAAAGAACAAGGCACTTTGCACTACCTTATCACCATGTATCTGACTGCAACAGCTTCATCTCACCTACTTACCATACAGCTTAGAACATCTCTTTAGACCAGACATATTGCTCTCTCAGTTTATTTTTGAAATGTTTACCTTTTTTATTAACATTTCTAATTACAATATATGACATGTGGAATTAATATAATTTGTAAGGGAACCCTGTCAGATACAGAGCAGTTAAATATCCTTTGAAAACTTGAAAAAATTACAAGACAAAATCATTGTAGTAAAATTCATGTAAATAACTAGAAACTTCTGACTAATGCTTTACTGACAACCAAAAAATGTGTTCATTGTGTTGATGGTAAGACATGTTAGTGCAAGATCAAAATATTTAATAACAGATAAGTGTGGACAAGTATACTTGCAAGACTGTGCCTTTTTTTTTTTTCCCCAAAAGTCTTATAAGAAAAAAGAAACATCACTACAACCCTAAATTATGGTATATTGAAGCTCAGAGTAAAGCATAGGCTTAACTTACTTTTTCTGGATACTGGTGTGGTCCATAAACATTACTGCTCCGTGTGATAACAACTGGGAACTTAAAAGCATTAAACATGCACGTGATTACATAAAACATACACCAGTAAAAATCTGTAGGCTTCCTGTTGATCAAAAACGGATGTGCCTGCAGTTCTCATTCAAAAATCCACAAGCCTTCACAAACATTAACAAATTAGCTATCCTTACTTCGGTCAAACAGGCAAGGGCCTCCCACCTTCTCAGTCTGTTAGAAGCAAACATTTGTAATCTCACCCTTTCTGTGGAACCACCAGACATTACGCACACACATACAGTTGCAAGAAAAACCATGTGAATCTTTTGGAATTTCATGGTATTCTGCATTAATTTGTCATCAAATGTGATGTAACCATCATCTAAGCCAAGAGTATTGACAAATAGAGCGTGCCTAAAATAATAATACAAAACCAATTCTGATCCTCCCTTTCTTTATTGAACACACTCATTGAACACACAAAACACTAGTGGAAAAAGTGAACCCTTGGAATCGATAATTGGTTGACACCCTGTGGCAGCAATAACCCCAGCCAGGCGCTTCCTGTAGCTGTGGATCAGACCTGCACTCGTTCAGGAGGAATTTCACCCCATTCTTCCTGGCAGCACCACTTTAGCTCTGTTGTATTCTTTGGACACCTCATGGGTACGGCTCTCTTCAAGTCATTCCAGAGCATCTCTGTTGGGTTGGGGTCTGGGCTCTGACTTGGCAACTCCAAAAAGTAGATTTTGCTTTTTCTGAAGCCATTCTGTTGTGGACTTGCTCCAGTGCTTTGGGTCATTGTCCTGTGCATCACCAATGTCTACAGAGTTTCAGCTGACTTAGAGACATTGTCTCATTATCCTGAAGAATTTTTTGATAGATTTGGGAATTCCCCTTCCCCTCAATGACTGCAAGCTGGCCACGCCCTGATGCAGCAAAGCAGGCCCAAATCATGATGTTTCCTCCACACCTTACAGTTGGGATGATGTTTTCATGATGATACGCAGTGCCCTTTTTACACCAGATGTAGTGCTGCATGTTCTTTCCAAGTAGTTCAACCTTTGTTTCACCACTTCACAAAACATTTTGCCAATACCACTGTGGAGTGTCACTATGCTCTTTCGCAAACTTCAGGTGTGAAGCAAAGTTCTCTGTAGTAAGCAGCGGCTTCCTTCGTGGTGTCCTGCCACAGACACCCTGCTTGTGCAACGTTTTACGTGCTGTACACTCATGAACACAGATGTTAGTCAGTTCCAATGATGCCTTCAACTCTTTGGCTGTCACTCGGGGTTGTTTCTTTACCTCATTCATCAGTCTTCACTGCGCTCTTGGGGTCATTTTGACAGGACACCCACCTCTTGACAGAGCAGCCACAGTCCCAAACTGTCTCTATTTGTAGATCATTTGCCTAACTGTAGACTGGTGAATTTCTAGACAAGTTCTTTGAAATCACTTTGTAACCTTTTTGAGCTTTATGTAAATCAACAATTCTGGATCACAGATCCTCTGAAAGCTCTTTTTGGCAAGGTGTGGCTCACATAAGCATATATCATGTGTGGACCAAATTCAAAAAATACGAGCGTTTATTAGTCAACATAGCTCTAGCCCACAACTCCAAACTCATTTTCTTAACAAGACTCCAGGTTAACCCAACTCCAGTTAGCTTTTTGGAGGTCAACTCAAGGCTTCACTTTTTCAACTAGCATTGTGAGTGTTGAATGAATGTGTTCGATAAAGAAAGGGAGGATCAGAATTGGTTTTGTGTTATTTTAGGCACATTACGTTTGTCAATACTCTTAACTTAGATTACAGTTAAAGCACATTTTATGACAAATTAATGCAGAACACCATGAAATTCCACAAAGTTCACCTACTTTTTATTGCAACTGTATCTGGTTGACCAAAGGTTGGCTATTACTTCTTATTCCAAGGAAACATTTCACAGTTGTTAACATCTAATTTGCTTCAACTTTAAGACAAAACAAAAGATTAAAATTTGAAATATTCTTGCTTGAACAAATCTGAGTAATAGGGGTTTTTAACCTTTTTTTTTTGCTTTCACTGTAAGCGTAGTCTTAATACCATTTGAAATTTGCATATACTACATCTGTATAAATGTATTTCCTTCAATTATCACTGTTTATTAAATTGCTAATATTCTCTTTGACCATTTTATCAAAGAATATTTCTAGACATTACAGTTCAGATTTTAAAATAAATAAATAAAGCATTTGACCTCTCCTCACTGTCTTGCAGTGTATCTCCACCAGTAAGTGGCAGACATCCTTCAACACATCCAAACTACAATACTAGTAGTGGTATTGTGTGGACTGGTACTGACTTTTCTTCTATACTTTTATGTACGTTATATATATATATAAAATTTATATATAAGTGTCTGTAATACAAGCACTTAAGTATGGGCTTCAGAGTTTTGGAAACTTGCATCAACTTACTCGGTACCTTTCCCAGTAAGATTGAACAAAACACTCTGCAGCTGCTTTAGAGGAAGCGTAGGGATTTGTTGGACGTTTTGGTGAAGATTCATCAAATTCCTGAAACAAAAAGAAACACTTGCATTACTCAATTTCTTTTACCCACTTAGGTCCTAAAGTTAAGGAAGCAACCAAAATAAAAAAAATCTAACTATTCAAGCACATCAGTTTGAGAAAGTCACACTTCTGCTTACAGCAGAAGACCAGTAAGAAAAGACAGTCTCAAGCACAGGAGGTAGCCAGAATACCAACAGTAATGTTTTTATACTTCTATATACTTAATTTTTTACACTTCCAGCAGAGAACCTCACAGGAACAGCTCCTTCCATTTTTGTCTTGTAAAATAATCACTGCTGTCACAACGAGGTTCAATCCTTTTCAGGCTTATATTACTTTACTGTGCTAATTGCACCACCTCCACTAACAGATTGGCCTTTCAGTCCTAAATAAAAGGGGTCTATTCTCCTTTTTCTATAAACTTCATTTCTACAAGAAAAGTACAATTGTAACCCAAGGCTCTCAAAAGTAAGGCTCACAACAACTATGACCCATTCCAAGATAGGTAGCTTCATGACTATCCTGCCACTTCTAACTACTTCACTTGAAAAATAAACAAACACACACACAAAAAAAAACAAACTAAAAAAAAATCCACCACACAAAAAAACCCAAAACACATCCCTCAAGAAAAAAAATAATTAAAAGAATCCCTCAAAAAAAAACAACAAAAAAATGAACCAAAGAAAGGGCAGGTTCTAAACAAACTGAGGTGCAATTTGTAACAGTCACCTTAACACATGATCCAAATACTCACTGTTCCTCTCCGACCTTTGCCTCTGAAATTGACCTGGATTTATTTTTTGACCTTCATTCCCCAGGGAAAATTAAAAAAAAAAAAGCAAATAACAAAAAACTCTTCAAGAGTCGCTACTATGATTCACAATGAGAACAAAAACCAGATGAAATCTAAGAGCTCTTTTCAAGTCCCAGAGGCATAAAAAGTTCACTTCAAGTTGTCTCAGCCAAACCACCGGTCTACATGCAGGAAAACAACATCCTTGGGTATCATAAAAATCTCCAGATTGAAGTTGTGCTGAGGGAACTGACAAAGACATTGCACCAATAATAAAGTACATGGGACTTTTCTGAAATATATATTTGAATGGACTAGGGCCCAAGACTCCTTAGGCGTTATTTATGCCTTCAAGTAGACAAGGATGCATAATTTGTCTTTATATTGAGTTAAATTACATTTCCTGAATTAAAGTCAGACATAAATTGGCAAGAATCAAAAAGACTGCCACAGAACAACAAGAAACATCTGCATGTTTCTTCCAGTAACAAAGGAACTATTTCCTGTTTGAATTGTCAGTACCTACGGTTCTGCTAGTATTTTAGCTAGAGTAGAAAACTAGTTCCTTGCCTGTAAAGTTTATAGTCAAGGCAGAGCAGGAAAAAAAATTTAAGAATAAAAAATAAGAAAATAACATACTGTGCACATTACTGAGGTCTCATGAATGCTCCAAGGCAAAATTTGTTTAATACATTCCTTTGATACTATCTCTGAGAAGCATTCATATGTCATTAATGACACATATCTCACTGCTTCAGGTAGTACACTTTTGATATAAAACATGCTACAAAAAAAAATTCAGGACAAATTTTCATACTTAGCTTTCTAAAAACAACTAAAGCCTGTTTATGAGTTCCAGTACTGTCAGAAATCACTCAAATGTCATACATTTACAGAGGCCAAGGAAAGTTAGACTCAGTTTGTTTTCACTACGAAAAGCAAGTAAATCTGGAAAAACTCTCGTGACCTTTCAAACTCACCTCATCTGTGCTACCTCCGTACACTTCATCTGTACTGACATAAACAAACTTCTCCACATTGGCTTCGTGCGCAGCAGCAACCAGCACATTAGTACCATAAACATTCACATAAGTGAATTCCAAGGCTCGCCAAAATGAAAGATCTACATTAAAAAAAAAAAATCCGGACAATTCTGATTAAATTTAGGCAAGGTATGGCTTCCTATTGAACTTAATATTAGAGGCTGCACTACAGACAGGGACTTCACCACTAGTTCTTTGATTGTCAGATAGCAAGGTCATTATGAAATGAAGACACTTTCTACACTTACTTGAAGACAAAATCCTTGCTCTCAGCAAGAGGCTGGAATCACAAGCAAAAGCCTGTTGGCTGTGGATGGGTCCATTTGAAGTAGAGCTCATTACATAACTTTATGTGGCAGCATAACTACTTCCTCTCTCCAACTGGAAGGGCTAAGCTCAGTAAGAAAAGATGCAGTAATACAGGCCTAGTACTGTTAAGTAACTAGCACTTGTTTTAGTACTTAGAATTGTCCCACTGATCTAATGACTTCAGGCATATCAAATCTTACAATTTTGAGACGTACTTTCCTGGAGAATTCTTCAAGGATTTCTTCTCATGATGAAGGGAGTATGGCAGGGATAGTTCTCATTACTGGCATTACCAAAGAGCAGTTATCTGAAATAGGCACTTTTAAGTGTAATTCCTTCTCTCTGGTTTTAGAATTCAGGTAAGGTTCTGAAGGAAGCTATGCCTAATCCTTCAGCTTCCACACCACGGCGTTGTTTTTGTTTCCTGTAAGGTTGGAGCCAACTCAAGTAAAAACTTAAGATTGTGTACAAATGCTTTTTCCTTTGCATTTCATGACTATACCACCAGTACACTGTCACACACACACACTGTGTGTCTAGATAGAATTTAAAACTGTAATGCAAAAAAAAAAAAAGACATTCTCGTTTATGTGCAATGAAAACAGAAAACAGTCAGATGAAGCACTTTTTTAATTAAGGCTGTGAACCCCTTTAACTTGAAAAGGCCACCAGACATGCGATCATATAGTTTGCAGAGACAAACTGTACCCTTGTTTCATTTGAAGGGAAAAGACAAAAAACATCAGTATATATTTCAAACAAATATACTTGTGGAAAATAACAAAACATGCAACAGCGCTCACCTACATGTGTCTGGGCTGCAAAATGAAGGACTATATCTATTTTCTCAGTTTCAAAGAGCTGTCTTATAAAATCAGGTTCACAAATATCTCCCTGAACAGGAAAAAAACAAATCATTAACATATTTTTGATAGAAAATAGTAAGGTTTCATTCATATCAAGTGTAACATAATAAACCATTACAAAAGGAAGCACAGGATACAAAAAGCACTACCAACTGAGTTTTGGGCAAGTTAAGAATGTTGTACCTAAAATAAGACCAGATAACACACTACAAGTAACAGCCTCAACGAAATTTATTTCAGGATTTATCTTATTATTTAACATTAGGAACAGCATCGCCCAGAAGTATGTTTTGTAGCTGGAATGCTAAGGTTGCAATGACAAGTTCCCACAGCAAGTAAAAGAGTTACTGGAGTCTGACTAACAGACAGTGACACCCAGTGGCATTATAAAAGGTGAAGTGAATTTTCATTTTTGTCAAAAGAGATGACTGGATGTCTTCCAAGGATTTTGGGTTTTGCTGTTTATTCAGGTAATTTATTTTTTCACCTGATATATTTAGAGGAGAGTCAGGCATCGACACGTAAGCCATTCTCTAGTTTGACACAGAAGCAACAGTAGCTTTTAAATGTAAATAC
The DNA here is from genome assembly GCF_000703405.1 of Apaloderma vittatum. Classification (NCBI taxonomy): domain Eukaryota; kingdom Metazoa; phylum Chordata; class Aves; order Trogoniformes; family Trogonidae; genus Apaloderma; species Apaloderma vittatum. The sequence goes on from NW_009724392.1 coordinate 7,450, forward strand.
AAGCTGAGAAAAAGCTTTTGATATTTATCTGTTGGCTCAATTTCAACAACATAGCACCTGAGAAGGAGGAGTGTCTTGGGGAGGAAGACTTTTGTGCTTTCAATAACAAGGAAATTAACTAAAAATAGTTCAAATGCACCTATGTTTTAAGAAGCTCTCAAGTAACAATTCTTAACAGCCTCAGAGAAGTACTAAAGGTCAGAAACAGGAGGAAGATGAACTTATTTTCCTACTTCTCATCCCTTAACGGAACTGAAACACTCCAGCAAAAACATTTCGGGCTCACACATTATTTTGAACTAAACTACAATTACTGACTTTTTTTTAAAAAAAAATTAAATTCAAACTCAATATATCTCTGCCGAGCAATGTCAGAAATTGTGATAAAACTGTATCTTTCACGAAGTCCCTTGCGCAAATTTTCTAAACCTTTACTTCTCTACCTGCCAAACCAGGCTTCTTTTCTACAGCAGCATGAGAGCATTTATCCTTCCCACCCTCTCCTAAGGTCAACAGCAGTGTTGCAGTTTTAGGTGTAGGGCTTGTCCATCAGAGAGGATCAACTCTCCTTTCAAAAACAAAACAAACAAAAAAAAACACTGGAAAGTCAGAATGAGTTCCACTGGCGCTAGTTTAGTGAGAATATATTCCTACTCCAGTTCAGAAGCAGTATAGCTACAGCATTCCTTGTCACTCTCCTTCACACAAGGATCTGGCTGTTTACAGGATGCCTTCTAAGCAGTCTCTGCTGTCCACAGCAATTAAATGTTAATATACACACAGGTCATGAAGCTCTGCTACAGCATTAATACACTTGACTTCACATGCTGGAAACTGTCAAAAACATCAGGAAAAAAAACCAAAACCCTATTTGTGGGGGACGGCAGCTGGACTTCTGGTAACCTGGCATTGGTTGAAGACATTGACCTTGACAAATTCCCAGTGTACCCTTAAGATGGGAAGTTGTGTGTACTGAGTTTGGACACGTTTGCGGAACTTTCTCCCTCAACATCCGGGGGGATGAGCCCAGCCAGAAGCTGCTAATTGTTACCCAATTAGAATGTGAAAACCAAGTGTTTGACCTATAAGCAAAGGCCACGCTACCTTCTTCTAGTACCTTCGACTATGTATAAAAGGCACACCCTTTCTGTAATAAAGGAGCCATTTTTGAGCCATTCTAATACCATTCAGTTGTGTCGTGTCCGTCTCTACAACGACACCTATTGAGTCACGCTGAAACTGTACACATTTGCTAAGTACTCATCCCCCTTCCTCTCATGTAACTTTTATCCCAACAGTTCAGAGATAATCATTTACTGAAATAGACATAGGTTCACAAAAATGTAAACAGCAATGGGGATCACCAAAATCATAAGGACAAGTTCAATTCCCAGACTTGCCTGAATATAAGAGATATATTTAACTTACATATACTACCTCTGACAAAATTGCTCCAAAGTTGCTACTTCAGAAAATTAAACTATACGCATTTCTCTGATGTCCTGCAAGCTCGACAGCCCAGCTAGACAGAAACACCACAGTGGGACAGCGTTAATTTTCTTCATGGCAGTTGGTATAGAGCTACGGTCTGAAGTTGCGCTGAAAACAGCATTGATAATTCAGGGATATTTCATTATTGCTGGGCAGTGTTCGCACAGTGTCAAAACCTTTTCTACTTCTCACCCCATCCTGCCAATAAGCAGGCTGGGAGTGCACAAGAAGTTGTGAGGGGACACAGCTGGGACAGGTGATCCCAACTGCCCAAAGGGGTATCCCAGACCATATGATGCCACACTCAGCACATGTGATGGCACCCTCCCTCATCCCATCAGCGGGGAGCAAGCAGCATGATGCTTAGTTGCCAGACAGGGTTAAAACCCTCAGCATACAAATCCAGCTGTCAGAATGTTTATCTGAACAATAAATCTAAATCTATCTTCTGTCTGAAGCGAAAACTGTGGATATACTACACTAATTTACTTAGAAAAATTCTAAAAAGACAAGGCATACCTTGAATGTTCCCATGAGACTCTGTCCCAAACATCCATGAACTACACCGTATAAGCAAGACTGTAGCCTCATGTCTAGTGCTAACAGAACAAGAAGGAGTACGCTGTACACCACAGAATATGACAAGTGACAGCATTTGAAGGTGCAAAATCTAAGAAGCAGCATGGAGGAGCCAAATTAATCCATCTTGCCCATACCATCTACCAAAAGCGAAACAACCATCCCTAAAACCACTCATCTCCATAGTTAGGCTTTTACTAATTTTGTACCTTTACTATATAATAAAATATAACAACTTCCCAAAGATTACTTCATGCAAGAGACAGAACATACTGCATATTGTCACAGACTTCCATGGGTGAAATATGAAGTCAGTTAATAAGGTAAACACATGAAGTAAATGCCGTTATGTTCACCTGATACGCCAGTGTATGTGGCAATTACACACACTGATTCATTCTCTATGATGAATTACTAGAAGTAATTTTCAATTTACCAATGGCTTGTAGTTTGGGGAGCTCTGGAGACCACATTAACTTGATATGAAGGCTTAAAAGTCAGTAAAGAGTCAAGTTTGCTAGAAGAAAAGGCTGTATTACCTGGATAAACTTGTAGTTTTCTTTCTCAGAGACAGTTTCAAGATTCTTCAAGCTTGCACAGTAGTCGAGCTAAAGAGACATACCCATAGAATAACATTAACTGGGCTTCATCAGAGTAAATAAGATAACTCAGATCCAACCTAATCACAAGAAAGGTCAAGAATAAAGTTAAAACTTCTTCCAAAAGAAAAACTATTTTACAAGCAGACACAATGAAGCTTTAAAAAACCCAAAACTCTTAAAGATATTCTAACTGCAAAGATTCTTAAACAAAAGTTTAGAACTTCAAAAGCTCATTTTTTTGCAAATAATTATTTGCGGTGGACACAGGACTGTAAACATGAAAACCACCTATTTTCTTTTGCCTAAGAACAAATCGGTATATAATAAATAACAATAACCTATACAAATTTCAACACACTGTAGATTGCATTAAAAATTGTTTAAACCAGTTTTCATATCATGAAGGAAAACAAGTTATTTACCTTATCTAGATTTATAATCAGATAGTTTGGATAGTTTTTCACAAGAGAGACGACTACATGTGAAGCGCTGTCAGACAAAAGAAAAACACATTTTACAATTATATAGTTAGCTTTATGGTAACAAAGAGATAACAAATTACAAGTTTAGCAATATCAAAAGGTTTTTGAGGGAAGATAGGGCTATACTCAAGACAAGAGAAAGAGGGAATTCACAGTAAGATATGTAACATTATTCTGTAGATAACACCCATAAATGCATACTGTTATGAAACTAAAAATCAGCTTAAAAGTTCATACTACAATAGAAAGAAGCACTGCTCCCAGCCACCAAAAAAAAAAATTGTTACATGCTGTATTCAACTGCCATTCTAAAACACTTTATATTCTGAAGCTTATACATTAGGTATTAGGGAGAACTAAACAGTCTTATCTCTCTGAACTCGCAATGCTGCTCTCAACACTCAACTCCCTGACACTGCTACTAGGCATAAAAAAAATGACAACCTGACTACCAGGTGGCATTTCCATCTGGCAGAGTCTGCTGCACAAGCAGCTCACCGTGAGAGCTCGGGTTTAGCAGGGCTTATTCCTACCTCCAGCCCCCCAAGGTGGGTGGGGGTGCAGGCACACCGCAATTTAATCCTCTCACAGCTTCAGACTCTGAGCACACTGATGGTCTCAAGCTTAAGATGGACCTGGACTTCCTCTACTTGGAGCCGTACCGACAGCACTGGGGAGCGGAGGTGAGAGGCTGTCTCAAGGCACTGCCAACCCCCTCCCCTGCCCCGGCTGAGGCTCAGCACCCCCTCACACCCTCCCTCAGCGCCGGGAACTCTCTTCACCGAGCACCTTCTCCGTCGCCGCGGCGGAGGGCGGCTAGGCAGCTGCCCAGCTCGTTCCTAACGACACAGGAGAGCAACCTCCAAGTCGAACCCCGTG
>NW_009724393.1:0-6996 GCF_000703405.1 Apaloderma vittatum
TACACTTGTCCTTATTGAACTTCATAAGGTTTCTCCCTATCCAGCCCTTTAGCCTGTCTAAGTCTCTTTGAATGGTTGCACAGCCTTCTGGTGTGTCAGCCACTCCTCCCAGTTTTGTGTCATCAGCAAACTTGCTGACAGTGCTCTCTAATCCCACATGCAGGTCATTGATGAATATATTGAAAAGCACTGGCCCCACCACTGACTCCCGAGGACCCCACTAGACACAGACCTCCAACTGGACTCTGCCCCATTGACTACAACTCTCTGACTTCTTCCCTTCAACCAGTTAACGACCCACCTCACTACTCGGTCATCTAGCCCACACTTCCTCAGTTTACCTATGAGGATGCTGTGGAAGACAATGTCGAATGCCTTGCTGATATCCAATATACCACATCCACTGCATGGCCACCATCCATCCACCCGGTTATGGCTTCATAAAAGGCTATCAGGTTGATCAAACATGACTTCCCTTTAGCAAAGCCATGCTGACTGCTCCTAATAACCTTCTTATCCTTGATATGCCTAGAGACAGTGCCAAGGATAAGATGTTCCATCACCTTTCCAGGGATGGAGGTGAGGCTGACCGGTCTGTAGTTACTCGGGTCATCCTTCCTGCCCTTCTTCTAGACTGGAGTGACATTCGCTTTCCTCCAGTCTTCAGGCGCCTCACCTGTTCCCCATGACTTACCAAAGATGATGGAGAGTGGCCTAGCAATGACTCCCACCAGCTCCCTCAGCACCCACAGGTGCATCCCATCAGGGCCCATGAATTTATGGATGTTCAAGTGTTCAAACTGATCCCTAACCCAGTCCTCCTCAACCAGGGCAAACTCCTCCTTTATCCTGACTTCCTCTGGGGCCTCAGGGGACTGAAGCACCTGAGGACAGTCTCCAACGGTGTAGACAGAGGCAAAGAAGGCAATTCATTTCATTTATTAGCTTATGCAACATATCTGCTTATAGCTGTTTGGACATTCCATTCATGCGTTGTTAATTATGCAGTGGCAAGTCTGTGCCAGTTAATTCCCCTACCCCAGAGCAATTCAACCACTGAGTAACCTTAGAAAAATTAATGCCTGTGTGCTCCTTTCTCAAGACAGCTTTAAAAAGAGATTCTTCTAGCCATGATTAAAATTTCCCTATTCTTTTCCTCTGTATATTTTGAATGAATGTATGTGTTAGCTGCCAGGGAGCAGTTGGGAGGAGGGATAGCTGCAAAGGCTTCCTTGGCTAAAACTATCAACCAGAAAACTACTTCCAAAATTGATGCTTGAGATGACAGTACCATGTCATCTTCCCTTCTTTAATGTTTCTGTGCATATGACTTTATGCACAAAGTGCTGCTATTTAAGATTTCATATGTGAAAAATTTCCATGGCTATTTTGTGAAGTAGAGGATAGTTCTCGTTCTCTTTATCAACACAAAACCCATCTTTTTTTTAAAAGCTAAATGAAAATGGCCATATCTGGCTGTAAGTTATAATTATGTTTTGAATTGATTACTGTAATGGAGTGTTCTTAACTGAACCTATTTAGGCAAGAAAAGCATATGCTCCAGGCTGCAGACTATGTAGCAGGGAATTAAAAAGCTATTAATTCTGAGAACAAGAATCACATCATGCTTCTCCTGTAGAGGAAACATCTTCAGGCTGACCAGCTTGGACTGGAGATTGAGTTTATTTGTGATGGCCTGTGCTTGTGCTATTACTATTTCATTATGGGATGTGATCTCTAGCTATTTTTCATTTCTTTACTTGAAAACCACCCTATGATCTTGCAAGGTGGAAGTCCTTCTCTTTAAGTGAGGACTTAAGAGTTGTTTATTGGGGCCTGGTTCAAGAGGAAAACCAGCTTTGCTTGCTCAGCAGGACGGAGACCTGACAAACGGCTTCTCACCCGAGGGAAGCTCTGTCTGTGTGTGTGTACTCTTTGTGTCAAATAGGCTTCTGATTTTGCATTTTCATCTCTGAATATGTCTCTCTCACTATTTCTGGTACGTGGCACTGTACCTCATATGATTTCTCTAGAAAGCTATTAGAAAATATTGGGTATGTTTCTTTTTACTAAGTATACTTACCAACAATTCATTCCAGTTGTCTTGTGCTCAGTCGCCCTTTACAAGAGTCATAAGACCTGGAAGAAATTTTAAGAGCTGTCTTTATAATTATTTGAGTCTATCAAGGTAGGTTAATATGTGGTGATGAGGTTTGGAGTATGGCATTGCAAACCAGTTCTTGAGTTGTGAGCAGGCAGGGTGTTTTGTTTCCTGTTTATAGGAAATCAAGAGATTATTTATATTAAAATTTTTGAGTGAAATACCAAAATTACAGTGTTCATACAAGACCGTTGTGAGGATGAATTTAATAGCATAGTCTTTTTCTTACTGCCAAATACTCTCTTTACGTGAGAGAGAATCACTTGTAACTTCGTTTGGGAAGAGTGAGGTGCCCTTGAACACCAAGTGTAGTGGGGAGCTGGATGTTCAGTCACCTACACCACTGTCCCCAGTGCCCTGGGCAAAGTTAGATGAGAAACCTTATTTGGCTGAAGTTTGGGGTTTAAGATGTTCTTCAGTGGAATGATTCTTGCGTTGTTTTTTTTTAACCTAAGAACAGACCAGCATCTCCTAGAGACCAGTTGTAAAGGCATTTTATACAACTTTTTATACAAATAGTCAACTCTCTAGAGCTACGAGTGGGCTCTTTCCTTGTGCTAAATAGAATCATAGAATGTCAGGGGTTGGAAGGGATCTCTAGAGATCATCTAGTCCAACCCACCTGCCAGAGCAGGATCCCCTAGGGCAGCCACACAGGAACACGTCCAGGCGGGTTTTGAAAGTCTCCAGAGAAGGAGACTCCACAACCTCCCTGGGCAGCCTGTGCCAGTGCTCTGTCACTCTCAGAGTGAAAGAGTTTCTCCTCATTTTGAGGAGACAAAGAGACATGGAGCAAGGAGACCAAGGACTTAACTATGGATATCCTGTATGTGGTCAAGTGCTGTGATTGTGTATTTCCGCAGGTTGGTTTTTTTTTTTTTGTCATTTGCCTGCCAGCACTGTAACACTGAAATAGTTGTAATTCCTCTGTCCCTGAGAAGGAAGTCTGGCTTGAGTCTGTGGATGAGGGTGAAGTGGGAACAAATATACTCTCATGAAATTTCCCACTGGGATGACTTTACGTATTTTAACAACAAAAAACAACATAGAAAACTTTTTGATTAACCCTAGTAGGGAGTTGCTGCATGGCTGCGATGTTTTGTTGTAGTGGTGTTGTACAAGTGTTTTGTTTCTCGCTAGGAGAACTGCTTTCTATTCTCTGAGTTCTATATGTATTTCTTTCCGATTATTTAATTACCTTTTGTGCTGCTTAGTGAATGATTTCGTAGTTTATTTAAGTTTTTAACTGTTTTAAAAAGCTAATTTTGTGACTGAGACAAGAGGCTGTTAAATTTGGGCTTTTATAATATTGAAAAGAAAAGCACTTGTATGTTTTATGATTTAATTTATGGAAGTAAAGAACATTGGGGATGATCTAAGCTTTTATTTCAGACTAAAGTAAAATAAAAAGACATTAATTACTATGATTGGGGGAGTGAAATAAGAACACTGTTTGAATTAAACTGTGGCTGTAAAGGGAGTTAGTCTTGGGCTAAACAGCATTGTTTGTTAGGTATCTATTTTCAGCATACAGACAGTTACAAATGATGGTAAAAGGGGAGCCAAGATTTCAGAAGAATGAGAACAGAATATGAATTGTAGTTATGAATGGTCCCTTGTTTTTGAAGCTGGCAGTAGCTTGCTGGTGTCTGAGATCCTATCTGTAACAGAACAATTTATTTATTTCTAAAGATCACAGTTCTGTCAGTAAATAAAGGAAAACACATTGTTTAAGGTAAAGATCAATTATTTCTTGTGACAATTCAGACAAACTCTGTAACAAAGAGTAACAAGCAAATTTGCATTGCAAAAATGCAGCTATGGTGTCACACGTCACTCCCAATATGTGTTTTTTCTTCTAGCCAAATGTCTGAGCACTGGGAAAAACAAGAAATAGGAAAAAAATTGGTCAATTAAAAACTTATTTCTGTTCTTAGAATCTACAAAGAAAACACAGTTTAGATAGATGTAGCTGTATCTTAGTTTGTTTTGAAGCAATATAATGAAATTTTTGCTCGATGTTTATAATGTGTTAAATCTGATTTACTGTCAGATTTCTGAGAGGTTAACTTCATGCTTTTGATTGTATTTGATGATTCTGAATAATAAGTTATAATTGGTGTTGTTTTGGGTTTTTTTCCTGTTGACTCAGCTGCTCTGTAAGGTGGCTTTACAGCTTGGCTTAACTTTCTCGCTGTGTGCAGGGACAAGGCTTAGACATGTTGATAGAAAAGAGTGACTGATGATAAGATAAAGGGCTTCCAAGGAATTGCAGCAAAACTTTAAAACTTGTGCTGTTTGCTTAAAAGACAAATGTTGTAAAGGAATTTGTGCTGATTTTGGGATATTTTTTTCAATTACTTTTTGTAAAAATAAGTTCTGAAATTTTTTCAAACAGTGAGCTAAGACATAAGGAAAGGTATGAATTATTTTATTCTTTGCTTCTTTTGCCTCTTTAGGGCTTGTATCTAGCATTAACCATCCAGGATAAATTGCTGCCAAATTAACTGAAAGTTTCTTTTTGTTTTTGTTTTTTTTGTTTGAGGTGGTTTTACTTCTATTTCACTGATCCCAGTAAATTCACTAATTATACCTAAAGCCTCTGTAATGATTCTACTCTAGAGTTTACAGAGAGATGAATATTTCTTTTATATGTTGTTATAGTTCCTTTACCTTGTCCGTGAGCATGGGCAAAAACTTTTTAGCATTATAAGTTAAATAGTCTGAATTATTGACTGAAACATTTATTAGTTGCTGCTTGCTTTTACTGCAGAGAGGAACTGAAGCTTTGCCTAGCCATCTGAGGAAAATATGCTAGATAAATATTTTGGGGGAAAAAACCCTCCAACCCTCTATATAGATTTCTTTTTCTTCTTCCTCATTGGAATAATCTTTCCAAGAAAGACGACCTGGTCACAGTTTCATTAAAATGAATACAGAATATTATCTGATCTGTCAGAGAGGGTTGTTATGGGAATACATCTTTTTGCTAAATAGTCTGTTGTTGAGCTCAGTAACTTTGGCTGGGTGAGAGCATGGTAGTTCCTGAAAAATATTCTCTAGTTAGGCTGGTACAGGTTTCTCTGGGGGCTGGAAGACGGATGTGTGTGCTCCTGTGCTGTGGGGATGGTGACATTATGGGCAATTTCCCAGTCTCTGCATTTCCCAGCTCTGTGTGTCGCAGGGAGAGACAAAGGGAAATCCAGGTGTTGCCCTGGCGGCAACGAATTCGTTCAATCTAGTGGGTCTGGAGGAACTTTACAGTCTCCTGGATTGCAAAGGAAGGTGGAAGTAAAATTCACTTTGGCTCTTTCCCCCGTGCCTATCTGATGGTGGCCCGCTTGTGTTTGCACGTGCCAAATTCTTAAGAAGGCTCTTCATGTTGGAAGAAATTCCTTCCAGACTTCCATGGGGACTGGCTGAAGCTCGGAATCAGGAAGTCCAGTTGTGGGGGTTGTCTTTGCCTGTTGGGGCCAAGGCAGAGCTTCCTGTCCTTTCCATGGCCAATGTAGGGAGTCACTGAGCAGGACTGTGAGGCTGATGGACTGAAATGTCCCAAGGGAACACCACTGTTGCCCAGCCCAAGGCAGTGTCCACCGAGAAGGGCAACAAAACTGGTGAAGAGTCTGGAGAAGAAGTCTTATAAGGAATGGCTGAAGGAACTGGGATTGTTTAGTCTGGAGAGGAGGAGGCTGGAGGCTGAGGAGTGACCTCGTTGCTCTCTACAACTACCTCAAAGGAGGTTGTAGTGAGATGGATGATGGTCTCTTCTCTCAAGTTACTAGCAGTAGGATGAGAGGAAATGGGCTCAGGTTGAGCCAGGGGAGGTTTAGATTGGATGTTTGGAAAAATTTCGTTACTTAAAGCGTGATGAGGCATTGGAACAGGCTGCCCAGGGATGTGGTGGAGTCGCCGTCCCTGGAGGTGTTCAAAAAAAATGTAGATGTGGCACTTCAGGATATAGTTTAGTAGTCATGATAATATTGAGTTGACAGTTAGACTTGATGATCTTAGAGGTTATTTCCAACCTTTAGGATTCTGAGGTGATAGAATTTCTGGTAGAAGCTGTGTTAAAAGAGCATTGTAAATGTAAAACACAATTTCAGAGAGTTCAATTAGTGAGTCTTGATTTAAGAATTATTGTCTTCACAAGTTTGCTTGAATTTTTCAGATATACTTTTTCTGAACTAGAACAGGACTTTAGTATGTGTGGGCAAAGAAGAGCAAGATGCATTAAATCAATATTTTTTAAAAATGCTAAGAAAGGGAGTGCTGTGAAACTCCCTGTCCCTTAGTTACTGGGATAATGGATTTTTCAAACTTTGCATATGTTAAACTTTGTTTACAAATGAGTCTCTCTGAATACTGCTCTTCTGGTTGGGTGAAGGGGTAGCAACAGAAATGAGCAAGTGAGAAGCCAGCTGAGTCCAAAATATTTCCAGTGTTGTCTTGGGTTTGCAAGACATGACCATTATGTTCCAGTCTATACATTTTTCTGAAGTGAAAGGTGCTGTAAATTGATTTCTAAATTGTTTCCTTGTTCAGAACATTAAGGAGAAAACAAAGTTAAATCTCAGCTATTTTTAAGCATATGAACAAATTGCACACAGTGCTCTGGGAGAGTTAGGTGGAGTTACTGTTCGGAAAAAGGAACCTGTGGCAGCGTGTCCAAAAGCCAAATTGGTTCCTGAAGCTGTGTGCATGTTCTGAGCCGTGCCTGGGCCACTGCCATGGGAGGAGGCTGAGGGTACAAATGCCTCCATAGCTGGTAAATCAGATGCTTTTTGTTTTTCAAAGTGCTGTACTTGGGGAGTGCCAACGAGTGCTTTATTTTT
>NW_009724394.1:0-10648 GCF_000703405.1 Apaloderma vittatum
TATATATATATATATATATATCTGGTTCTTTTAATCGTTCCTCAGAAATCAGTCCTTCTACATCCTTAATCATCTTCGTTGTTCTCTGAACCGACACCAGGTTATCTAAACGTGTAAGAGTTCTGAATTAATAATGAGTACTGTGGAAGTTATAAGACTACCCAAGACTTTTTAAAACATCACTGATAACATTTTACACTTCAAAATGAGAAAAAGGGACAACTGCTTTTTTGGATTTCCATTTTGAACATTTTTCCAACAGAAAGTTCATGATTATTGCCGTAAATCTAACAGATTTGTGACCTGCACTTTAAAGACTCTGTGACCACATGCACTGTATTACAAATGTCGTGATGACTAGAGTTTTAATCAGTCAAATCTGTCTTGATTTAGCAGGATTTTGTGGACAAATCTTTGTTCTCAGTTGTATAATAATTACAAGCTGTTTTACCAGTGGATAAAGAAAGGATTACTCTCCTCTTTGAAAATGGTAACTTTATAATTACATGTATTTACTTGCCTTATCAGTAAAGAACTCACCAGCTGAGACACAGGATTACTGTTGTTTCAAAGGCAAATGGAGAAATCACATATTCCAAATTTTATCTTTTACAGATGTAGAAAACTAATTTCTCCTGGTTTTATGCAGATTTTTCCCCCCTTTAAAATGGAATGTACTTCAGTTAACTTTAGTGAAAACTAGGAGCACTGAATGGAAGCCAAACCTTGGTTCTCATTTATGTAGCTCAGGATTAGATGAGAAGAGGAAAGAATTAAAAAAAAAAAAAGTGAACTAAATGTCCTGTTCCGATGCTGGAAGTTTTACATTCTCTTCCAACAAATGCATTGTCTGCTTCTCTGATCATAGAACAAGAAGAACTGGAAGGAATTAGAACTACTTAATATGTTGAACCACAGCTAGAAGCAAGGTAGCTTTAATTCAAATGTCTGCATCCTGTGCAGCCATCACCATTATCTGGTGCAACGTAGCCTGTTCCCGATGGGTTTCTGACAGTGCAAGTGAATAAATGAACGTTGTCAAAATCCTGTTGGAGTACGATTGGGGTGTTTTATTTGTTTGTTTTCATTCACCCTGTGCAGTGCTCTTGGCTCATTGATAACAATGTGTGCTAGTATAATCTTACAGTTTATAGAAACATCCTTAGACAGAATATTTATTACTAGAATTTTTAGGTAATGGTTTGAGTAGTGTTGCTTTGCCTAGTGGTAGAGATTTCAAGGCAACAGAAGTGTAAATGCGAGAAATGGCACGTACACGGACAGAGAGGTTGTTTTGGAACTCACGTTTCAGAAAGAGGCTATTTAGATTTAAAAGCCTGAACGTGCAGGCTTTTAAATGACATCTTTTCTGTTTTTCCATGGAGTGTCATTGACAGTAGTATGTTCAGAAGGAAAAATACCTTCTTTTTCTCATTAGAAAGCCATTCCCTCAATAGAGGCCAGTTTAAAAAAAAAAAAGGCAAAAAAAACAAAGGAACAAAACCAAAGAAAAAAACCCAGCAACAACAACAAAAGCCCTATAGCCTTCAGTCCTGTGGATTTTTACTGTTGGCTGCAGGGTAGGTGGCGGGCGGGTTAGTTTGATCGCCTGGGTATGGGATTCTGTTTACAGTTCTCTGACACCATCCAGTGGCAGGAGGTTAATGTTAGAATAGCGGGACTATTTATTTGTGTATTTTAACATCTACTGCAATAAGATGATACTCTTTGTAGATTCTTAAATGCTTCCAGTGTTTTCTGAACATTTGATTTTAAAATTCTTACTTCTACTTTCAGTGGGATCTCATTATAATTTCCGTACTCTACACATATCTAAAATACTTACTGCAATGGAATAAAAAGCTACGAGGAAAAAAAATACAGCAAAGGAAATTCTTGCTGAAAAATATCTTTAGTTGTATGGCCTGCATGTCAAACAGTATTCTATTTAATAAATACAAAGTGTACCCTTACTCTTCTCACTGTAGTGAAATTTTTTCAGCTTTCATATTTTCATTTGTCTGCATAAACTCCCCCCTCCCTCCTCAGTGGACTGCGTTTTCTATTGATTTTGTAATGCATGTTAGACAAGTGCTGTGTAGAGCAATGACTGCAGTGCAGACCAGATCCAATGTATTGTTCCCACTGTGACCTGGTAGTAAATTAATACTGGCCACTTAGTGAAGAGCAAAAGTTAGTTTTAAATACATGGCTATCACAAACAGCAAAATCTTTTTTCTTTGTGGGAAAACTTCCATGAAAATTTCCCCCTTTCCATTTTTTTCTCCTTTGAACACTTCATCCTGTACAATTCTGTTGGAGAGATCGGTACAGTCTTGACTGCTTTAAATGTTTATCACACTTGTATCTAAATAATGGATAAAACTTTCAAGACTTGATGGGATATACAAATGGGAGGAATTTATCAGAGAAGAGAACCTTTGTAATGCCTCCTGGCTTCCCTGTGTGGTTCTGTACTGCCAGTTAGTAGCTTCCACATTGTTACATAGGATGGTTGAGAAAAAAAATAATCAAATGTCATGCTCTTTTTTTTCCTGTAATACTCTTTTTTTTCTATAGGAAAAGTCTTGTACAGTTCTGGATGTTACTATGCAACCAAATCCCCCTTCTGTCAGAGATTCCAGATGTCTTTGACCTTCCTACACAAGTCCCACGGTGTGTCCTCTGCACATCGATGGGAAGCGTGACCTCTTCTGCTTCCAAGCAGCTGGCACATGGGGTCCCCCACTCCTCTTCCAGCCACCTGCCTCTCCTGTCACAAAGTGCTGGGAGCTGCTGCGGCGGCGATGTCTTTGGTCCCTTTCAGTGCCAGCAGTGGGAATCCTGACTTGAGCATGCTGATGAAACAGATTTTTTAATTTCTCTCTTTCCACTGTGCAATTTCAGACGTTTTACAAAGTCTGCCAAAAAACTAAAAATCGCCTTTTAAAATGAGCATTCTGGAAGTTGCACAGTGAAGAGTATGCTCCTTCCTTGGTTAATAATTAAGGGTATAATTAGTGTATAGCTCCAGCTATAATTAAAATTCATTTTGCTAGGTCTAGGAGTTACAAAGTAATTAAGCATTTTGACATGGCAAATGAACAAGGAACTTGATGTGGAAGAAGGGGGGTAGAAATGGTCCTAAAGAGGATCAGCTCGTGGACTTGTGCATGTGACTAGTGTGTGGTCCCAAAGCCGGGATTCCACATCCCCAGCAGGATACCTGACTCCAAGTTCTTCTGCGGTACAGAATATATCAGTCATCAAAACTGTCACTTGGCTTTGCTGGAAAAAGCTCTGGGGAAATCAGATTTTCTGTTTGTCTTTGTTTTCCAAAAACATGAGCCAAAGTAAAAGGGAGGTGATGCACTCGTATAAAAGTGTGAACAGTGGGGGAAAAGGACATTCCTGAAATACTGTTCTTTAATTTTGGATTTTTTCACCTTTAATGCATATAATCTATTGGCTGAAGTTGAGCTTTTGACATACAGAATGTACTATATAGCTGTACAGCCTCCTTTGATGTGGGATAATTCAGTGGAGCAGCAGAGGAGGGAACATGTTGAATCCTCAGAGATCCCTGTGCTCCCCTTCTTTAGCAGAAATGCAAAAAAAATATATTCAAGAGCAGCACAAAACCAGTTAGATTTTCAAGATTACCCAAATCTTTGCCTTTCAATAACCAGTTCTGCAGATTTCAGTTAACACAGGTGAATTTTAGTTATTGTTGATTCCCTGACTGTTAATTAACTGTAGCTGATTGTTGCTAATAAATGCGTTAAATCTTCTGAGCATTTTGCAGGCCTAATACGTGGTCCATTATCCACTGCTCCTGCTGGGTGCTTTTGCCACCTCTGGTGGGTGTGCGATAGACCCTGTCATCTTCACAGAGCCCCTCTTGCTGACGCGAGTGCTGTGATCAGATTGCACCGGCTGTCAAAAACCATCACTGGAATTAAGAGTTCCTTCTTCTCAGCTCAGTCCAAACCACTCATTGATTCTGTTGTTAAACTGAGGTGATGTGTAGTTTGAAGCATTAACTACTTTTATAGATGTTTGATAAAAGATGCTTGTTTATTCATTAACGTTAATTACTAATTATAGTCACTGTTCTTTTTTAGGAACAAATGTTCACGAAGCGCAGCGTATCCTGAGTGAAAGTGGGCTCCCCATCACCTCCGCAAATGACCTCGAGGATGCTGCGAAGAAGGCGGTGGCTAGCGTGGCCAAAAAATAAAAACTTGAAGATTGTTCTCATGGAAAGTGTGTGTGTTTCCCAAGCCGTCCTTCCTGTTGCTATGTCAGAGAGGATTAGTGGAGTTTTTCAAAGCAATCGTGTTAGTAGTCTTAATCTATGATACATGGCAAACTCAGGCCATAGGTTTGAAATTAACACTTCAGAAATTTTGCAACTGGGTTCTTGACATGTCTTCAGTTTTGGTAATTTTGTTATATGGGATTGTAACAAGTAATCTTTCACTTCCTAAAGCTCTTTTTCTGCTTTCCTTCCAAAATTGTCACTGATAAACTCCTGATAATAAGATACAGTAATGGATAATTGACTTAAATCAACAGGATTGTTCTTTAATCAAACAAACGTAGTTCAATATTTCACAATATTTTCATTCAATTTTTATATTGTAAAGAGTCAGCGAACTAATAATGGGGTTATATTTTTATGGACTTTTACAATAATGTAATAAATGTGCTTATAGTATCTATTTTTATTCAAATTGATAATGTTTATTTTTTTTTTTAGGAAAGACACATTTTGCCTTAAGATGATTTTCTTTTGTAGATGCCAAAGTATACCTCACAATAGGAAAATGGAATAGTTGGTAGTGAAAAGACTTTCCATCCTTATACTGTGCCTACAAGCCAGCAAAATGTGATTAATTTTATTTTCTCATTTTTGGAAATGAGATGCGGTATTTCTAAGTGTAACAGTGCCATACTGAGAGATCTAGGATGAAGTGTCTACCAGTAAGAAAATGGCTGCTAGCTTTTTTAAATAACCTCTTTCTTAAGTATGTCACTGCTGTGAGGTTTTAAAATAAGAATGTGAAGGAGTTTTCTGTCAAGAGCATGGAGTATATTCTTCCATTGATTTAACTTCCAAAAAACATATCTGATTTATTTGGAATAAAACACGAATGAACTTCTCCATTTCTAAAGTATTTGATTTCTCAGCCTTCAGTAAAAATATGTACAGGGGAAAAAAAAAAAGTAAGTTTCAGTGCTCAAATATTGACTGAGGTTTATTTTGATTATATATTCTTTTGTAACAGTCAAAATTCAAGCTGTTAATTACACCAATCTTTCATTCAGGGAACGGAAGACAATACCAAATGGCTTGTGTAACTAAAGAACTCGGTACGAATCTCACTCAGCCCAGGAATTACGTGCTGAAAATCATCAATAAATTTTAACAGTGAACAAATAAATGGACATTATGATCTAGTCTTGTAAATGGGCAGAGGGGTAAAAATTTGTGTAATAAATTCTTAATTGTGGGTTTTGAGCAGCTCTAATCAATACCGTGTTCTGATTAGAAAAAATGTAAATAAATTTTTCTTGACATTTCCATTAAAACTGCTACATTCAAAATAAATTATTGGCACTAATCTCTGTCTCTTGACACAAATAGTATAGATAGGTTGCCACCATCAATTATTGTAGTTTCTTTCTTCTCCATTCCTTTCTCTACATATTGCTCAAGGAAAAAAATGTATGACCATTAGAACAGCAATAAATATGCCACTGAGTGAAGGAGAAGGGTATCGTTAGCAGTTCCCGTGAAGGTGCATGGAAGCACACTGCTTGGAAGGAAGAAATGTTTACCTCACCACAATAAATAAAAAAGTCACACTCTATATTATATATTTTAATACTGGAAATAGAAGCATTCTGTGGAAGACTGTTAATGCAATGTTGTCATACACTGTATATGTAACTTCTGGTCTCAAAACCATTCATTGTGTGCGCACATGATGATTATTCTGCAAATGTTAACACCGTTTAATCAAATAAATGTAAAAATGAGTCCATTTAATTCCTTTGTCCTTTCTATAAACCAGAAAATTGTTTGTCTGTGTATTCTGTGTTCTTCCATTCAGCATTTTGTTACAGGTGTATGAAGTCAGGCGCACAGGAATTGAGTTTCAGTTGAGCAGTATTGATATGCTACTATATATATATGCTGTTTATCTAAAAAAGCAGATCTTATTTCTATATATATCTTTTCTTATTCCTAGGCTAATGACAGTACATACAAATTTGATTCCTTTTAAGCCTTATACAGAATAGAACGGTATGATGTTTACTTTTCAGATATCATATGGGAAATTTCATCCGCTCTGGGTTTGTATTTTTGAACATTGGGCGTCTGGCTTGTGCCAAGGCGCTATTCCCTCTCCATCACCAGAGATTCTCTTTCTGTTGTTTAGCTCGCTTGGTGTGGGCTCTGAGCTGGTTTGGTTATATTTGCACGGGTCATTTCCTTGTGTATGGAATCGTGTAAAGTTAGTTTTTATCTCCCTTGTGAGGACGTTTTAGTTTCATTTCCTGTGATTCTTAGCTGTAGCAAGTGAACGCAATGCCTAGAAGGGATGCTTTTGTCTTTGGTCAAGCGTGCAGAGTTGCAACCTGGCAAGAGCACGGTTTGCTGTCCCCAGCAGGTGTCTGTACCTGATCGGGGCTGGGTGCAAGCTCAGCTCCGGCCAGCCTTGTAGACCTTAAATTCAAAAGGCATGTGAGTGAGAATTGCCCCTCCTGCAGAAAGCGAGCAGCAGCGCAAGCAGTGGGTAAGTTCCAGTTAATCCCCTCTGTGAAAGTTTTAAGTGGGATTTAAGATGCTTTTAAATCTTGATATTTCAGCCTGCATTAATAAAGCTCGGTAGGATTGGGCACTTAGAAGGCAAAACGGGAAACTTCATGCTGACATCGTGTTACATCTTTAACAAGATACCTTTAAATTCTCACAGTGAAAGTGTAACAGCTGGGAGTTCTGGAGTAACGTCCTTAATGTGCATTTACGATCCTCTTTGTCAGGCCTGCTCTTCCCTACATCCGGAAAAGCAGCTGGTATTGTGCAAAAACTGCTGCGATTGAACAGCACGTCGGTGCAAATCAGTCACCAGATGAGACAGCCCGAGCAGGGCCGTCCCTTCCCAGCAGAGTCGGCTTCCCCGGTCCCGAGCAGCGCTGTGCCGCCTGCCTTCCCTCCGAGGTGAGCCTTGCCAGGTGACCTTGGGGACTTTCATACCTGGGCACCTGCAATATAACCTCTGGTTGTTGTATGTCAGGTTGGCTGGGATGGTTCCTTGTGCTGAGAGCTGAGCGCAGCACGAGCTGAGTGTGCAAGAGTGGCTCGAAACACGGGTCTGAGCTGGAAGAGCCAGGGAGTCTGCGCACAAGGCTGGGTGCTGGTCCTAGGCTTAGTGTGTTATTACATGACATGTAAATACTAGTATTAGATGCTGCTGTAAGCCTCTGAACTGATAGTTAGATTCCATGCCTTGTTTTACTCTTTGCTGCCTTTCAGAAAATAGGAGTTTCTTTTGATGTCAAGGTCAGCTCTAGCAAGGGGCAAGTGGAGGAAAGCAGGTCATTCCATGTTTTGATTTATCGTATCAGGTTCTTTCCCTTTTCTCTGCTAAAATTCCTATTTTTTCCCCATTGTTCCATCCATATTGCTGACTCCCTGTGCTTCCTCACTATTTATGGTGTCGTCCTCAAAACCAGCAGAGTCTGCACCACTGGGTTTTGCTAAGTTTGCGTGGTTGGGCTGGCTGGTCTGGAGCTGGATGTGCTGTGGGAGCATCCAGCTGCCTGCCTGGGATTTGGGTGTCCTCTGGTCAGCCCATCTGCCAGCACCAGCCTAAAAGCCATCCTAGAGTCCTTTTAATGCCTCTTCCCTACCTGTCCATTGCTGTCCTGAGAGGCTAAGACCTTGACCTCCTGCAGTCTCCACTTGCCCCTATGCAACAAGAATAATCACAGGAGCAGAAATGGGCTGAGGGACAGCGGTTTGACTTGGCTGTTCAGGAGTGCTGGGCTCCGAAATGGGTCTTTGTTTCAGAAATGTTGTAGGTGGATATGTTTGTGAGAGGTAAGAGGAGAGAAGCATGGGAAAGCTTGACATGCATGTAAAGGGCTGCTTTGTAGAGAGAAGAAATGCTCTTCTTCAAGGAGAAATAGTCTTCCTCAAATCTAGTGGGGACAGGACAAGCAATGAGTAGCTTTGAGTGTGGTAAGGGACATTTAGGTCAGACCTGTAGCCATGAGGTAAGCCAAGGAGCAGGCTGTGAGGTCATCAATGGGCGTTTTTTAGAGTTAGAGAGCATCTGTCAGGGAAAGCTTAAGAAGGGTTGATTTTGCCTCAGGGCAGAGAGATAGATGAGGGGACCTTCCAGCCTGATCTGATAGGATTTAATGCTTGTTGCTAAGGTTTTGTTTTCTTTTTTTTTTTCTACCTTGTAGGTGCAGGGAGGAAAAAGGAGAACAGTTTTGGTGGATTCTTGAAAGAAAATGTTTTTAGTTTAGTCGCCAAGCATGATCTGCAGCTGCCAGAAAAATGAAAAGCAGATTACGCAAACTGAAGAGTCTCCCTAACAATGGGAGCAGTATTATTGCAACGCATAAAAAGCTGAGCAGAGAATTAGGGGTATCTATCAACTTTAATATGTTTAATTTAAAAAGGAACAGGTTGCACCAACAATTTTTGTTTTCTACTTAATGAGGCCCATTCATAAGGAGAATAACAGGATTTGCCTGTCACCCAGAGGAAATCATGGGATATATATTTATATTTTGGTGCAAAACTTGTGTTGATCGCAGTGATTTAAAACTTTTTTCCAGCCCAGCTGCAGTCAGTTTGATGTCAGAATCCTTTCATGTGGAGACAGATGCACCCTTGCTAGAATCCTAAACACGTCTATGTCTTTGTTCAGCCTCACAAAGTACCAGCTAAAGATTAAAAGTAAAAGTATACAAGGATTACCACATGTTACTCCTCAGAGATAACTCCCATGAGGTAAGATTTGACGTACTCAAGACCCAGTAGCCACCTCCTGCAGATCACAGAAGGATCTTTAGTGCATACATGAATTTGGCCTTTTGCATTTTTCTATTCCGCTCACGCTTGTGGATGCTGGGTGTGTAGGGACCGTAACAGTAGAACTTTGCATAGCATATGATGCTACCCATTTCTTTGGCCTATTCCTTTCCTGTAAGATTTAGAGCACTGAGGAGGGAAAACTTTTTCTGTTTATCTTGGATCACAGTGCCAGGCTGGAGGCAGGACTCATCTCCACCCTGGTGTGTGGATAGGCATGGGCTGCTTCCAGTGAGCTCCCCCTTCCATGTTCTGTTTATGTAAGTACAATGTGGCCTTCATGGACAGGAGGAAAAAGGGCAAATTGGGCAAGAGAGTGGAGGGAGCCCACAGGAATGGACCCTCACTGGGCTTCAGGGAAGGCTCTGCTCTACATGTCTTCTGTATCTCACCCTGTGTGTGAGGAAGAAGTTCCATATTGAAGTTGTGATGGCTTCCCACATCTGCCCTCCTCGTGTCCTTGGAGTGCTCCTACATCATCAAGGAGAAAGCAAGAGCAACGCCCTGAGAACCATATGGCCTTCTGCCCTCATCTCGGGACAGGAGATGCCTCGTTCTGGACCTCCTTATGTTTGCAAAGACAGAGGAATAGCCTGGCCCTCAATTCCCAATTAAATCCAGGCTACTTTGTAATGAAATCTTAGCAGGGATAGCCAGGTCTGGAAAGGAGGAAGCAACTGGCAGAAATAGGTTTCTCCATGAATTAAGTGCTGTTGGCATGGGCAGCATGATGGGATTTGGAAACTGGGTCCTTTGTATTTACTGGAGCAGCTCTTTTGGACGCACACATGCATACAAGCAGGCCATCCTCGAAGAGGTGACAGTGACAAAGTATTGGTAAGTGAAACTGGTAAAAGAAGGCTTGGAGAGATCAAGTGTAAGACTTTTTACATTTCTTTAGATACAGAGATGAGAAAATGAGAAATTTGATCTTTGTATTATTATCGACATAAAGAATTACAGGGCAGCAAAAGGCCATGCAGCTAAACAAAGCTGTTCCTTTTAAGTTTATTTCAAATGTCCCTCTGCTTGGGCACTGTGTCCTTCAAGACTTTCTCTCTGTAATTGCATGTGGCAGCCTCTTTACAGCTAGATGTCGATTGCGGCTTGCCAGCCTTCCAAAAGAGAAATAAATAAGAAGAAAAACAACATGCAAGAGAGGGCATTGCAGCAAGCACTTAGGAGAGGTGTTCCTCCTTTGTTTCACAGGTGGGTCAGTAGAGGAGTTTAGAAAATACCATCTTGTTCAGGAGGGCTGCTTTGTTTGGATCTTTGACCAAACACTGGCCAATACTCAGCAGCTCAGTCCCCATAACAGCACAGATCAGGAAATAAATGGTACTCGGTGCCCTGCCTTACCTGGGCTGCTTACTTAGAAAAACTGACTTTGTGCCGCAGCTATGTGGGACCAGACATGTCATTTGAAAAATACTGGCAGCAGGATTATGTTAATCTCCTAGAGCTGTAATACCTTGGTCTGTAGGAGAGCCGAGTTTGTGAAAACAGATGACCTGTAGCTTTGGAGGGATT
>NW_009724394.1:10669-34280 GCF_000703405.1 Apaloderma vittatum
GCCATTGAACATAAGAGGACCTACCCTCCCTCTGCCATCAAGCACTGGTTGAGATGGGAGTCTGCCTAGCAAATGCAGACCAACATGGATCCTGTCCTTATGCACATCTCTGCTGTGTACAGACAAGCTCAAACTTCACTGTGAATGTGTAAATCCTTTCTTTATCAGTAGAAGATACCAGGTCCAAAATCCTCTGCTCTTGTGTAGGTCATTAAGGTGTGTACTTGACTTGCCTCTGAAAAGGGTTCTGGAGAAACTGGTCAGTGTTAGCAGCTCTGTGCGTCTCCTGGAGATGCTTGGGTGAGCCAAGTTGTGCACTCGCCCTCTTTTTTCCCCTCACAGTGAAGCTGGTGGGATGCTTTTCTCACTGTCCCTTTTGATTTTCCGTTTTCTGAGGGAAATTGACTGATGTCAATAGAAATCGCTATGGCTGGTCCAAAGAAACCAGTGTTAATAGGAAGTCAGAAAAAATCCCAATATTCTTCTTGGACCTTTTTAACCTGTCCATTCGCTGAAGTTCAGCTTCATTGATCAGCGCTGCTCAGCCTAAGCCCTGAGTTCCTGAGGTGCTGGAAAGCCCTCAGTGCCAGCAGCTTTTTCTACTGTATTCCTAGTTGCTTTTCCCAATTGGTCAGCAGGAGGAACAATGCCTCAAATGTGAAAACGTTAATCCCCTTTGAGTTGTGTTCTAAACAAGAATGTGCAAAACACAGGGAAAATGAAGCAATACATTATTTTGCATTTTCTGTAACTATTGTCTTGTAGCCCTGGTGAAATGTTTGACATAACACACCTCCACAGCTTGTCTGCTGGACATCTGCTGATTAGTCCTTAAATTTGCCTCAGAGAATACTCAGAGCAGAAAATATACTTTCTCAGGCATATAGAATGTCACATAAAGAGAATGAATGTTTTTTCCATTACCACCACGATGAGTGGAGGACACATGCCATTGCCCAGAATGCCGAACACTTCCTCATCAAGACAAAAGTTTTGAGGACCGCAGCAGACGAGTGTCAGTGTCAATTCTCCATGTATACAGCCTTAGAGTTTGAATCCTATTGATTTCCTTAACATTATCCTTCTAATGATTTTTCCACTATCCTCTGGATTATACCCGTTGTAGAAATTGCTGCTTTCAAGCCTAAAGAATTCTTGCTGTCATGCTCCATCTGCTGAAGCCGGCCTGTTCTTGCATGACAGCTGCATTGGCTTTTCTAGTTGGGAAATTCCCATCTCCATCCTCGTGAGACTGCCCTTTGAAAAATGGCTTGCTTTCGAAAGACATGGAGGGGTCTGCCAGAGCTGTGCCTCTTTCTAACAATTGATTTCCAGGTTTCATCATTAAGCTTGAGCTTTTTCGCATCACAGCTCAAGTTCTTCCTGAGTTGTTTCCAGATCTTGCAAAGATCTGAAAATGCAGCAACAGCAGCAGAAGCAAAGCCCATGCTTGCAGCCTGTACAGCAGGACTTTTATCTGTGGTGCCTTTTGTTCTGCTGCCTGTTGCTGGTGTAACAGAACCACACACACACTGTGTTCGAGTCTCTTCTAAGATGGATATTAAAAGCAGGGCAACTCAGAAAGTGCCTATGTCACTCCCACACTTTAGGACCGGCTTTGTAGTATCTCTACAGCTGTCCCAATCCCCCCCAAGCCTAGCTCGGTTTATGTGGTTCGCAGTGGAGCATTAATTTGGCAACTCAAGAGTAGGTGCTACTTTAATGGTTTTCAGTAATTCCTGTCCCCCTCCTAGCACAGCAGTACCATGTCTGCTCTTGGGAGAGGTGGCCAAGACCCACTATGTCTGTAATGCCTCCTATTCCAGTGAACCTGAGCTGCCTCTAAACTAGAAATGTGCTCACCGGGTCTTCCTGCCTGATATTTTTACAGGCTGGATGATGGACACAGTGGAAAGATGCCTTTTGAATATGTCCTCTGGTTGCGTATCTCAAATTGAGTCGCTGGGGAGCACCTCTGCTGTAGAAAACCAGTGTTAAAATTGGTGTGCGTTATTGAATGAACATAACAGGCCTTTCAGCTGCCGAGGTCAGACAGCAGAATTTACTCTGAATGCATTGTTAATATACCAAAGACATT
Organism: Apaloderma vittatum; assembly: GCF_000703405.1. Lineage (NCBI taxonomy): Eukaryota > Metazoa > Chordata > Aves > Trogoniformes > Trogonidae > Apaloderma > Apaloderma vittatum. Next base: position 12,768 of record NW_009724394.1, read on the forward strand.
CTGGGTAAATATTAGCTAAGCCCTGACATATTTTCAGCACTTGATCTGTAACAATGGAATTGTCAATGGAACTGCTTGAAGGATTTTGTGACCCACGCAGCCAGGTATAACATAATTTGGTGTGTTTGCTGATCAGAAATGTTTGCCTAAAAGCTTTTACCAGAAATCCTGAATCTCGGTAAAATGGAAGCTATGAGACCAGGGAAAGGCCCTCGCAGCCAGAGCAGCCCCAGCTTTTCTGTTCTCTTTGTGGTGGGAACAGCTGCTGCAGCCTCTCAGCTCCCATCCCTTCGCTGCTTCTCCAGACTGGCTGGATGCCAGCAATTAGAAACTAATTGAGAAGCTTTAAAAATGCATCTCTTCCCCATTCCTTCTGCTCTGTTTAATCCTCTAACAATCCCCAACAGAATTCTTCATGAGGGATTTTGCACCACTATCCTGTTTGCTCAGTGTTTGGAGTTAAAGTAGTTCTCTCAGCAGAGTGGGGCTGTTTGGGGACCCAAAAGGGACTCACTTTTCTTGATGTCTTCTCTGCTGCTCCATTCTCCTGGACACTCCCTGTTTTTGCAGAAATTGGGATGTCACCTGATTGCACAAGCACGTCCAGGTCCTGGAGCCGGTGCACTTACTGAATCCAGTGTGGTGCCTGCAGTGATTCTGGTGGTGTGGAGATCAGGACATGGCTATGTGAGAGCAAGTGGCACTGGTAGGTTATTTCTGTGCATTTCCCTTACCTTAAAAATAAAACCTGTCACTATTGATAGCCTGAGAATTTCCCAGAAGCAGCAAAAAATTACCTTCTTCATGTGGCCATTTCTGGACACATGATAAATGCATTACTGTGTTCTTTGGCTATCGCCATCAGTGACCAAGGGACCAACGTACCTGATGTTACCCAAACAAGCAACACTGAAGTCAAGCAGTCATGGAATCATAGAATGGCCTAAGCTGGAAGGGACCTTAGAGATCATTTTAATCCAGCCTCCCTGTTGCCAGGGACGCCACCTCTCGACCAGATCAGGTGACACATGGGGACCAAACGGGAATCGAACCTGCGACCTTGGCATTGTTAACACCACGCACAACTGACTGAGCTAACTGGCCCCCTCCTTTGGAAAGCCAGTGACCCTCTTCTGGTTTGTAAGTCTTCCCAACTTGGAAGCCATTTCCCAGTAGTACTCAGGGACAGATGTTTATTTCCCACCTATAGCAGGGAGTGAAGACAATTACCCACTCTCTTCCTTCAGCTTCTCCCCTGGCTCTGCACCTCCTTCCTGCTCACTCCAGCTCCTGCTGTTTTTTTTCTAGTCACCAGGTAATCCAGAATGCCAGTGGAGGGTCGGGAGGGTGTGAGACCTTTGTTTTCATTCTCAGACGATGTTGGCTCTGTGGAGGGTGGATCAGGTCCCGTGTTATCACTGTCACAACTCTTGTCGGTTTGATGAGAGTTTTGCCGAAGGAAGGACTTCGATCACAAGCTCTTTATGTGCCTGGTAAGTATAAAACCAGAAGGTGCTTTGCTATTTAGGCCAAGCTGCTCACAGGCAGGGGAAGATGTTTGGAGCATGTCTTGAATGCACAGCACACGCGTGGCCGCCCTCGTCCTTCCTTCTGCTGCCTGCGGTGGCTGCACGGAAGTGCCTGGAGTTATGACGGAGCAGTTTTATGTCACTTTGCTTTTCCCCCGATTTTTTCCAATTCCCCAGCTCATTTACTGGAGGAGGACCTATTTCCAAGGGTTTAATTCTCACCTCTGATAAAGCTCATCAAGAGATTTATGAAAGTAACATATTAAGATCATGGTCTGTCAAATGTCAATAAGCAGAATAAAGAGCTCAGCATTGCAGTTATAGAGATCCAGCAATTAAAGCATTTAATGAAAGTATTTTATTGGAGTATATATTACCATTTCGTCCAATTATTCTGCCATTAAACATTAAGAATAATTGAACCAAATGGTGCCCAATAGAAGGAATACATCTGCTCTGATGAATTCCTGCCAAAAGGCACTGGGGATCTTAGTACAAGCATTTTGTCAACCAAGATAACAGTATTTTTCTCTCCAGCTGATAAAGCAGAGCTTTTGAATCTTATTTATGACGTATAAATTGGCTAATTTGTTACCAGTATCAAACAGCCCATAAGAATCAGACAGTGTAATAGCTAACAAAATACTGACAGCTTCATCACTTGCTGACTGCATGGAGTACAATATATGCTCAATTAATAGAGTGTGCAATTATCACAGAAACTGTGAGCAGGAACTAATTATACAGAAGCCAGTCAAAAACAGCCCAAAGCAAGGCACGATATATTTCAAGAAACTTGAGAGTGATTTTTTTTCTTTCTTAATTTATTTTGGCTTTTGGTTTTTTTTCCTCCATGTTTGCCTTACCTCCGTGAGAGAGAAGGGGATGTGGCATTCAACATGAGGAATAAATCAGCCAAGAGCCTGGCCATAATGTTGTGTGTGAGCTGTAGCACAGGTTCCAATTTCTGCATGAAACAGAAAAATCACAGTGTTTTTCTGTTTAAACACATTGCAATGATGGTGTAACTAGGGATAACCAAAACACAGCTCTAGAAATCCTTTCCCTAAGATATGGAACACTTGCAGACAGTGACAGATGGGAACTCTTTTCAAGAAAATTTAAGAAGAAAATAATGCCTTGTTATGTATTTTGAAAAAAAAAAGTGCAGTCTAGGAAGAATCTTATAAACTCCTAGGAAGAACAGCTTTTAATTTGGGGATAAATACTGGCTTGTTAAATTCCTAATGGTCTCTTTAATATCCAGTAGTTGCTAAAGTAAGAGGTCATTCTTTTTTTCACTTGGGATGAAGAAAAAAAATAAATCTCTTTATGAAAAATATTGATTTAAGCTTGGCCTTGCTTTCCTGTAGCTCTCATACCTTGGGCAATGTTGGTCAGTCTTGGAGATAAGTCTGAAAATACAGAACTCTGCAAGAAAAAGAGAAAAAAGAAAAATCCCTCCAGAGGCATGTCAGATGATGAGGATATTTTGAATGATCCTAGTTATCTGCAGTAAATAAATAAACATTCCTGACTGTGGAATTGTTTAAATTTATACTAATGAGGCATTTAGTTAGAAATACTAATACCTTTTACACACTACCACATTTAGAGGCCACAAAAATAAATATAATATAAAGCAAAAAAACAAAACCAAGTCCTAAAGCACCTCAGATCCATAAACTGGCAGCAACAGATAACCTCTCACTCAGAAAAGTCCTACCTAGAATTTGGAGGCAAAGTGTTTTACTCACAGGGATTTATTTATTTTTTCTATGAGAGCAATAATCTTCATTTGAAGTACTGCGGTTGAAGATTTGGTTTTGCACTTGAAGACAAATGGCTGTTTGGAATGGATGTTTTTCACTGCAAGTTAGGAAATAACAATTTATACTGAAACTAAAGGCATGTTGTGCTGGTTTTGACTGATTCACATGACAAAACCTGAGCTTTCCCGTGGCAGAGTCAATGTCTAGTTTTTTCTGAATGTTTTTTGTTTCTGATTAAAAAAAAGAAGTTAGATGCATTAATTGTACTTTAGCTGTGATGTTATATATTGGAAGCTGCTCTGTGTACTTCATTGGAGCAGAAGCTGTTGATGTCCAAGGGATGTTGGAGGGAGGGGAAATCCAAACTTTTTTTTTTTCTTAAAAAAAAAAGGGCCAGAATTATTCCCTGAGATAATGGGCTTGCTGCAAACCTGTTCAGTCCACAGCCTGCATTTTTGCATCCATGTGCTCTCTGCTTGGTGAAAAACAAGGTTGTTTACCAGTGGAAATGATCAATGGTTCCTGCAGGCCTCAGTTCAGCAAAGATATCCCGCTGCAGGAAACCACTTAAGCATGTGCTTTGCTATAAGCAAAGATGGAAGACAGAAGTTGTGTTCCCTGACAAACGATGGATGGATGCTGATGTTAGTTCGGTTTGTTCTCTCAGGGGTTTATTAGACTTTCGCCTCCTTCCAGCTATGTTGCAACCGAGACCTGCGGAGGAGCTTGTTGCTCACATCCCCTCAGAAGAAAGTGCCTTGTCCCCCAGTGCCTGGTTCTAAGTGCTGTCACCCAACACTGCTGCTTTAGAACTAGTCCCTGGGGCTCTTTTTGCTGGAGAACTGATTCGGGTAAGCTGGCTTAATCCTTGGTGATCTGCCCTGGTGGGGAGGAGTCCCAGTCATGATAGAGAGACCTCCATCGTGCAACTCTCCACATATTCCGACATCCCTCAAAGCACGTCCACAGGGCTCGGTGATTGGCCCAGTGAGCTGAAAATTCTGGTGCAGGTCCTGAGATGGCTGGGATTTGGAAGATAAAATTAGTGCTGCCCTGTGGCTGAGAATTAGCAATTGTCAGCACTTGAGTGGCTTAGCCTGCACGCTTTCTCCAAAGGGAGCAGCGCCAGCTGGCGTGAAACCAGAATTCAGGCTCGCCCCGTCGCATTGGCAATGAGGAGCTCAGTGCCTCGCAGAACCAAGCTCAGTTCTGTTAGTGAGCATCGTCACCTGCAGAAACAAAGCTGTGTGGATGGGCGGTGCTGCTCAGTGGGAAAGGCACTGAAATGCTATGTGGGAGACCTGCCTTTTGTTCATGACACCCAGCTGGTCTCCTGGGGGACCAGGACAAAGAAACTTTTTACTTTATACCTCACTTTATTGTCTGCCCAAGGACATTGTAAAACCTAGGGCTGAAGAGTTACATTCCTGTTTACTGCTGTATGAAATTCACCATTGGCAGCTTATTCAATGTCATTTGTCCATGATTTAAAAAATACTCTGAGTGTTTGCATTTGTTTTCTTCAAACCTTTGGAGTTGTGAAGCCTTTTCAGTTTTTCTGACAGCTATTTAAATCCTGGTGTTTTTAGTTTCTAGTATAACCTTCCAATGCACAGAAATGCTGGGTTAAATAGTTATTTGATGCTCAACATTTTTGCACCTGCAAGTTCTCCAAAAGCAACCGATAGCACTCCTCTAAGCTCCAAAAAAAGTTTTCCTCAGTCCATTTGTGACTAATCACATTAATCTTCTTCTCTGGGTCTGATATAGATAATACAGCATACCTGTGCTCTTCTGGAGAAGCAGATTATCAGAGCAGCAGAGAATATAATTTATACTAACACTCCAAAGTATTTAGCCCCCTGCTCTAACTCTGCCAACAGGAATTCCAGGGTTGCTACAATTTGCAGGGGCCATGGGGCTTGCAGAGTGGAGAGGATTGGAAACCATAGTTAAACCTGCAGCAAAATCAAGAAGAGCTCTTCATAAACATTTCTCATTTTGCCTGGCTCCTGGACACAGCTGTTCAGACTGCATTCAGCACAAAGAACTCCCCAGAGCTGGCTCAAGGATCCTCTGCGGGCAAAAGCAAAGGAGAGGTGAGACCATGGTTGAGTTGCTTGGGTATAGGGAGGGGAGAAGTGCACAGAGGAGAGCTGTGGTCAGGGAGGGGAAGGCAATGAGTGTGTTGGGGGGATGCTAAAACTGTTCCTTTAATTCCCAGCTCAGCTCAGAGCTGCTTACAGCTCAGGATTCGCAGAGCAGGGACTGGACTCTATTTCCTGATTTCAAAATAGCTAATTCGCTGTTGTGCTTGTCAGGTGCTTGCTGTGCCAGCTGGGAAGAGGTAGGCAGGGCTTTTTCCTGTGCAAACCTCAGTTCATTTATCTACTGCACGTGAGTGCTGCCATCGCAGTCAGTGAGCCTCGCTACAAACAGGTGTTAAGGCTTTGCTGGGTCAGAGCTAATGTAAATCTGTAAGTGCTTTCCATCAAAAAGGGAATATAACAATTTAGTCCAGACGCTCATTAGCGCTGCTACCATTTGTCAAGAACATCTTGCAGTTCTCTCTATTTCACGATATGCTCCATGCATATGTGATATTTGTGTTTCCACATATGTGGCGTTTGTTCTGCGGACAAACCTCTCCCAAGGTTCAGGGCCTTGGCTGTGGGCAGTTAGTTCTTTGGGTTGTCTTCTAACAGGACATGAAGATGTATGCTTGATCTATTCAAGTACCAATCAAGACCTGAATGACTCCCGGTATCACTTCTGGTCATTTTGAATTGAGAATATATCAACCGCAGAGCAAAACGGTGTTTCTCAGCAATGTGTCATAATGATTGGTTATCTGGGTGTCACAATTCTGCAAGAAATACAGTCAGTTCAGTTCTATTGTCAGGAGTGCTGCCTCATGGAGAGGCATTTGTAACTAAAACTGTTCTTCATTTGCAGAATCTGTAAGAAGAAAGAAGCCTTGACTAGAAATATGCTGAAAAGCTGCCATAATAAATTGGACATAATATGCATGACATGGATGGATAGATCATTGTTCGCTCAGCCTGGCAAATAAAACTGGTCTTGTGGAGCCAGAATTACAGGGAGAAAGAAACATTGTTCTACAAGGCATGCTTCAGATAGGAACCAAATTTGAAACAGCTATATATTTTAGTTGCGCTTAAATTGAATAATAAAGAAGGCTTGCTCCGAAATCTTATTGTGCCTTGGAACACACATTGATTTTTTTGTTCTTGTGAACTTCCAAGAAACTTTCTTACTCATAAGTAGAAGCACCTGCATATTTTTTATTTCTTCTTAATGTTATGAAAAGATATTTGAGAAGCAGGTATGAGATACCCAAGAAACAAAGCAGAGAAGCAGATGTGTAGTGTTTTACCAGGGAAAGTTTTAGGACTAGCATTTTAAATTTCACTTGGGAGATCTTACTCCTGTACTTGGTGCTCTCGAAGATTCCATGTATGTCATCGCCAAACTACTTGTCCTTTTTGGCCTGTGTTTTCAAAAGTGATTTCCAGGTCTGATGTTTGGATTTCCAGTTGGGTAGCTGCCGTAGGAACTATATGAAGTGTATAAACTGTATGCAACACTTACACCTGGGAGTTTTGTAACTGACCATTTATCTGTCTGTGTCTTTCAAATCAGGGTTGTCTTATTATGTGCACATACAATTCCTAGTCCAAAGGGAATTCAAACAGTTGATATATAGTATTTGCAAGTATAAAATATCTCAGTAAAGTACTGCAGCAATGGGTAAAAGGCATGAATTTGAGTAGATGGGAATTGCAGCTTGCAAAAAGCTATAAAGAGGCAGAGAGAATTTAGAATTTTATGGTAGAAAATAGCAATTTTCTGTTCTGGAGATTTCAGCAAGATATCCCTGGGAATGCAATACCACTTCTTGCATGTACAGGGCTTGATTTTGAAGTATCTTGTGGTGTGTTACACTCTGCTTTCAAAAGCAGCTGTGAGGCCATCCCAACCATGTCCTGCCTCCACCCATGACTTCTAGCTATAAGGTTTTGGCTGTCACATTTTAGGAGTTTTTAAGTGAACTAGTCTTTGAAGACATCTTTAAAACTCTCTGTGTCTTTACCGGGAACAACCGTGTTTTACATTGGTGTGGGGGCTTTCAGCAGTCAGCTCTGTCTGAACAGGGGCAGCTGGAGGACAGAAAGTATTCTTCCAAAAGGAAGGACAGGTTCATTTTGGCCTCAACAATAGGTATGCAAAAACCTAAGCAAGCATGAAAGTTGGTCTCATTAAACAGCAAAGCAATTGGCTGAGAACCAACTGCAACGAATGACATTTGGGGAAGAGGTAATTTAGACATTTGAAAGAAGAAATGCACCTACAAAAATGCTCGGTGAGTAAAGGCAGGCACAAACCTGTTTCCTGTCCCCTCCTGGTGTCTGGTGCACGTGTCAATAAGAGGCTCTGGGGCCGTGCAGTGCTGCCCAGGCTGGTAGCATCATTAATATTCCCAGCTTCTGGCTCCTTGCTTCTCTGACATCCAGGAAAATGAGTCAGTAAAAGAGAATCTTGTTTTTCCTGTTTATTTCTACATTTGGGAACGCGGTGTGAAAAGCAGTTTTTTACCTTGGAGCAAGATTTCATGGAAATGTCCAGACCACAAGGTTCTGTGTAATTTCCTCTGTATATTACAGCTGTTCATTTATCTGAGTCTGGGCGGGCAGCTCGTACTGTCTGGAAGGGGAACCCTCAGCTGTCCTTCACCTCATTGCCAGGAGCAATCTCACTTTTCCTGCCATGGGTTTCTCTTCTAAAATTACAGAAGGGCCTACAGCGGGTGTTGGGCTCCAGTATCTTCCACCTAATGTGGGGTTCAGCCTGTTCCAGGCACAGTTATGCCAGGAGAGACTGTGCAGAGATGGCAACTGAGGACTTAGAGGGAGCAATTCAGCAGCATGTGACTGGGATGGTGAAATAGCAAATGCCACATTTGTTGGGGGACACACATGGCCCCCAGGTTGCTGTCCGTGCTGCGGAGCCCTCTGCTCGCAGGTGGGGAGCTCAGGTCTACCTTGGGCTCCTTGAAGGCTTCATTGCAGGGTGCCAGGCCAAGATGGCTGCCAGCTCCATGGTTGCACTGGAGATGATAGGGACTGTCATGGCCTCTGAGACCCTGTTGACTGACTGAAAGGCTGGAGCCATGCAGGTAGGAGATTGCTGGGAACCCTTCCTTCCCATCTAGAGACACAGCAATGGTTTCAGTAGCCGTGTGGATTGTTGGCGTTGCCTTGAGCTGTAGGATGAGTGGTGCTGACATGGGGAAGGCAAGAAGGATGTTGTCCCCTGAGTGCTACACCCACAGCTGAATAACACTGTGAAACTGGGGAGACATGACTTCCCCTTCCACGCTGTGGCCCAACGTGTTTTCGTCAGCCTCGTGCTAATCCCTGGGGAGAGATTCTCACTGCAACGCCACAAGAGTGTGGTGGGAAACAGAGCCCTAAGAAAACAGAGCCCCTAAAAGCCTCTTCTCCTGCTTTTTGAGGACAAAGGAGTAGTATCGGCCCTCAGCATCTATTTCTCAGTGCCCATGTGCCTGGACATGTGCCCAGGAGATGGAGGAGGCTAACGGGACATCTCAGTTTATGCCTTTGGAAGGTTTTATGCTTCAGCACTCTTTCTTCTTAGAAACTAAGTTTTTTGGTTTTACCAAGGGAACTACAGGGCATCACAGACAGTAACTGTCTGAGAAGTCTGAGGACAGCTACCCTTGTGTTCATATAAAGGCTACCATCTAAACTACCTGTGCAGCGGACAGAGGGTCATAGATGTTTTCTCAAGCAGCACTGACTGCCTCTTACATGCCTCTTACAAAATGGGGAGTGACAAATGTTTTTTCACTCTCACCAACAAGCTGTCTGTGTGGAGAAGAAGGTCACCTTGCAACATCTCAGAGCAATTATCTGAAGGAGGTTAGATCTCTGTCCTCTGCCTTTATATAATTCTCATAAGCTGCATTTTTGGCATCACTTAGAAGCCAGGAACATATCAAACCTGCATATGTCAAATGCTATTGACATCAAATACCTTTCATCGAGCCCCAAGCCTCTTGGCGTCTTTTGAGCTCTGCACCCAGGAAAGTGGCTTGTCAGAGATGATTTTTCCAACTGAGAAAGCAAGTAGCATAATGAGACAGTGTAGCTTCGGCATGCACCTTCCAACTAGTTTCCCAACTGCTCAGAAACCAAACATGAGCCTGCATAGTAATTAGCCCATAAAGAAAGCTGGGGATACAGCAAATGTATGAAGTCTTTATGGCCCCTCATTGCCATTCTCCAAGTGCATCTCTGTCTGCATTTCCCATTTTCAACAGCCAAGATCATCTAGAAAAACAAAACAAAAACCAGACTGTGTAAAGCAACACGAGCGTGGTCTCTGCAGGAAATACACTACCCAGATGTGCCAGGTGCTGCACAGATGTGCTCAGCACTCGGGAAAGCTCTCGAGCTGCCTACAGATTTGTCACTTCTGGACTTCACAACAAGGAGTGAGTGGTTTTTTCCACCCAGGCTGTTGCCCAAGTACACTGTGGTCAAAGAGAAATGCCCATCGGTTTCAGCACAATCTTGATTTATTCCTAAATAACTTTGTTTCTTTTTTTATTTCCTCTTTAGAGCAATAGAGGGTGAGCACTGACCTGGGAAGATGCTGCCATCAAATACTTTTGTCAGCAAAGGACCTTGTAACGAGGCTCCTTTTCCCTTGACAGCTCTTAGTTCCCCGGGTGATGGGAACTGCTCAGCTGAACTGACTTTTCAAGTGTTATCTGAGCAGGTGAGATACTGTTATAAAATCTAAACTCACATGCAGCTGCAGTCTAAAACGCTGGTGCATGTCATAAGAGACACTGAAATAAGTCAGACTTCTTGCTCTGGGCACTCTGAGGGTCATACATTCTGCAACACCTGGACAGCACATCTCACAGGTCTTTTTTCCTTTTTTTTTTTCTAAATTCATATATTTTAGATATTCTACACTTTAGTTTTATTCCTCCACAGGTGCTCAAACTAAAGTGTCAGAGAAGGAGTCTTCACCTTTCCTTTCTGGTCATTTTTGAGGTTCCTTTATTATTGTTTTGACCCAATTCTGCAAGAAGAAAAAAAAAAAGTTCTTCAAGACTTATCTCACCTTCCTCGTCTCATCTATGCCATGTTGTGTTCCACAAATACTGTGTTATTTTCTCCACCAATATGGAGTTTTTGATAAGCATTTCTAGCCGTTGACAATGGTGGAGGATAAGGCTGAGAAAGGGAATGAAAATTAACATATTTTTCTGGAAATGTTTTCACAGTCATTCCTGAAGGCGTTCGTTTATTTAAGCAGCCAGAAGAATTTGGCTCGAAAGAGTCTTTTGGTAAGTGAAAAACATCAGCAAAAGCTTTTATTAAAGTAACGGCATGGAAATATGTATAAAGACAACGTGACAAGCGATCCAGTTCACCAGCTGCTTGTGTGCAACTTGTGTAGAACTGGCATAGATATTTTGAAGTGACCTAACCCTTTGCTTGAGGATGGAGTGGGTAAAGCCTAGGTGATGTAAGGTTTCACTACGAACACTGTCGTGCAATTAGAATACTAGCTGCCTGAAGGTTCTGCAGTTTGGTTTATAAGAGCTTTCGCTGGCGGGAGCAGGCTTGTGCATTGTGCTGGCTGTATGAATACAGAGCGTACAAGTGTTGCTGGAGGGGGTGGCGCAGGGTATAAATGCAAATCCACCTGCTTCTAAACCCTTCCGAGAAGCAGCGTGATGGCTGTGGGATGGGAGGCAGGAGTTGGGAGACTCCTTTAGCTTCATCTAATGAGCTGCATCTACCAAGTCTTCTTACCAAAAGTTATGACATGCGTTAATCAGGAACAGAGCAGTTTTATATGATGTCGAACTACAAGTGCACTCCAAAAATAGAAGAACATTTGCAGATGAGAGAGCACAGGAGTAAAGGATGTCTGTCCCTGCCTCCTATCCCTCCTTCCAGTACTGTAGCACCTGCCACTTCATAGCACCTCTGTGAGTTATTGCTGATATTACTCAGTACCTGCTATTCCTATATTGGCAGTCAGGACTGTGCAGCATAGAAACCATAAGCAGCATGCCTTACATTTCACAGGAGATCATGGCAGAGCAAAGACTGAAGCTGGGTTTCCTAAAAAAGTAGATTTAGCAATTAGCACAGAAATTTGTGGATAGATTGTCTTTCAAACTGCCCAAGCCTTAGGCAAAATCCAGAATGGCTCTGGCCAGCTCCAACCTCTGCAATTACTCACAGAAACACCCTTTTCTTCAGCTAGAACAGAAATCTTAATTTTCCCTCTGCTGCTGTGACCTGTTCATTCATCGATCTACTAGAAGACACTTTGCCCTTGCCTATGCCCAGCCATCAAAGGTTCTTTCTTCTCTGCCCTTCTCAAAGCCCAAAACAAAAATGTTATTTTCTCCCTAATTAAAGCGGTAATTTTTACAGAAATAATTTGTGGCTCCATGTCCTTTACTGCTGTGAGGCTTGTGTGCTCATTATGTTACTCCTCCTGTGTCTGAAGCAGTCTGACTGCTGGTTCCAGTGGTGGCCAGTACTCTCCTTAGCATAAAACTGCTGTTAACTCCCAATGGTGGGATGCTGAGGAGATGCTGGTTGTCTGCCACTGTGGGGTTTTGGGTCTCTGCTGGAGCTTGTGTGCAGTGCTGGATGAACAGGAAAGTAAAAAAATGACCCTAATGTTTGCCCAGGGTCACTCGGCACCCTAAACACCAACAGCAGTGACGAAGGTGCTTCCCAAGTCCTGGCAATTATTTAAAAGATTGCTTTTGCATAAGAACAACTTGAACGATCTGACTTCAAGCTAAGAGCTACTAATAATATGTAGAAAGAGCAATAGTTTAATGGTCACACACATTAGAAATAATTTTTCTCCCTACTTCGTGCTGTTAACAATGATTCATTAATGTGCGAGGCAGTGGAGCTGTAGGTCCTTTACAGATGTGCTCAGAGTACCTTTTCCCTGAGGATGGGAGGTTTGTACCCTGACGGTGTAAAATCCTCACCTGCAGTTGCCATACATTTCCCATATCAGCCGTTAAATGGGCAACATTATTTAAAAATAGTTGTGTTCCGAAACCCTCCTTCAAGGACTTGTTGGATCCGTTATTATTAAAATTACAGAACAATAGTTCTCTGTAATAGACTAGTGCTGGGAGAGTAAGTTGTCCTACTTAATGTATTCAGAGAAAACTAGAGTTGTAGGTTCCTCTTTTATACGGGTCAAGCAGGGGGAATCACTGCTGAATCAATGTACCTAACTCCTTCAACACCCAAATTTACAAAGAATACATTCCTAACATTTCTATCTGCTTTTTTTGATTGTGTCTCATCAAAGCAAATTCACATAAGGTGAGCCTTTAAAAGGAGAAATTTTCTGCTCCTCTTGACTAAATGAGACATTCAAAAATTAATGAAAAAAGTGACACCCGTCTGGCTTCCAGGGCATCACATTTATTTCTGCATAAATTCTCCCAGGTCAACTCAAAAACAGTTCAGGGTCAAAATCTCATCTAGTCACCTAGATTAAAAACTAATTTCTCCAAAGTATAGCCCATATTGAAGCCTTTTCATGCAAATAAATAGCCAAGGGCCTCATTCTCTCCTTCTCTATTAGTTGTGCATGTCATGAATTTGAACAGAACATTTTGTCCTGTACTCTAATTACATGCATTATAAAGAAAAATCTATTCCTTGCATACATATTATTAGGAGCCATTCGGAAGCGCCATTCCATCAGGGCGGCCGTCATGGTGGCTCATCCTAATATTGACAGTTTAATCTTTTTGTTTCATATGAGATTAAAAGTCATATGATGGCCGTTCCTCTGCGGAGCCGGTGGCGAAGCCAATTGGAGTCAATCCATGTCTAAGTGCTATTTCTGCTCTGAAAATGGACTTGCAGTTTACAAAATATATTAAGTAATTATCAGTGGTTATGGAAGAGTGATAAAAAAGTACTGGGTTGATGACAGAGTAAATAGGGCTACCGTTAAAAAAATATATTCATTTTACTCACAGCTGTGCTGCAGTACATGTACACGAGAACTAGCTTAGTTGCTGTCTAATGTATTCACGTGCGTGCTCATTAGCATTTTCAGTTCCCTCCACTTTATCTCGCTGGAGAAGGAGAGGGCAACTGATGCACCAGGTGGCCACCTACACCTATTGCAATTAACGTTGTCTTTTATCAAAAGAGAGTATAAGCTCCTTGAAAAGATGCTGGGAATTTTAACAAATACAGCAAGATATTAGACGTCTACCCTTCTTTATTTTTGTTTAAAACATCCTGAATTATCTTTCAGAAGCAGCACCTGATTTAGCCTCTGTCTTTCAAAATGCAGAGCAGGAAAAAGCAGGGGTTTGCATGTATCCATTTTTGGGTGTTGAGTGTGAGACGAGGGTATGATTTTTTTCAGAACACTGGATGATGTTCTCTAAAGATCAGTCCCCTCCAAACAGTTACGCATGGGGTACATGAGATCACTTGTCATCTGCACACATACTGACTAGAAGAAATTCCCAACGGATCCTTCCCCTCACTGAAGCCAGGACTGTATCTAGCGTCCTAAGAAGTCAGCGGATGAAATTCCGTGTGGATCTCTGGTGAATATAGCTCTAGTGTGAATGTGAATAATTCTGTGTCTACAGCTTGTAATATGCGAGTGCTGCCTGTGTGCGTGCGTATCTGTCTGTCTGCCAGGCAACTGTTGATTCAAATTATTTTCAGTCTGGGATAGCACAAGAACTTGGATACTGTATTTTTCTTTAAATTACTCAATTTAGTCTTTTTATCTAGTATGTTTCAGGCACAATAAATACTGTGCACCTTCCAGTGATGTCCTTTAAATGTTTAGAAAGATCAATGACTGCCCATGAAGAAATTTGGAACTTGACTCCCTTCCGTGCTTTCCCTTAGATGGAGCATCTTGAAGAGTTTCAGCTCGTATGGGGTATCTGTCTTGTTATTGTGAGAGTGCTGCATTTGAGGTTGCAGCTGAAAAAAAAAAAAAGCAATAATTGATAAAATATATTGTCTCTGGCTGCAATTCCTCTTGGAGTGGATAAAAAAAATTTATTTTTATCTTAAACTCCTTTTGGTGGAGTGCCAGAGAGGTACGGTTAAGCACAAAAAGGGGATTCAGAACCCCACAAGCTCTTAGGCTTTTTTGTCCTGGGCTGTCATGTGTGATGTGATGCAAGCAAGCCAACAGCCTGTGCTTCAGCACTTGCCTTCTCTTTGAAACCAAAGACCTGGCGCAATGACTTAACAGTAGCCAGGGAGAAGGTTTTATTGCACACTGAACGCTTTCCTGCTGGAAGAAACGTTCTGGCTGCAGTTACCCAGCATTAACCTTTCACTTGGCTAAACCAGCCAGGATTGCCTGTGTGCTGTCAAAGTTTGCACACAGGGGTAGTAATTATGAAAGCAGGATCATTCCTAGGCTCTAGCATAGTGCTGTCCTTGAGTAAATGAATTGTGGTTGGGAAGCAATCGGGCGGTGGAGATGTTTCTAAGGAGAGCACCTTATTGACGTTATTTTCAAACTAACAGGACACATCCTTGCAGTGCAATTATTGCTTTCTTTTGCAAATGTGAAAGAGTTATTACTTACCACTCTGCAAGAGGACAGACCTGCCGTGGAGATAATAGCAACTTAGTATTTTATTGTGAATCTTTCCACACAGTTTCTGTGATGTTTATCATACCAATTGCATAGACACCCCATTCTTCATTTCCAGTCTAACTAGATTACAAGTGACAGCAATATAAAGCATGATATTTAATTGCCTCAATGAACATTGACTTCCTTGAGCATATACTATAAACTCCCTGGCTGGCACTCTCCAGAGATACGTGTCAATCTGAGGATCTGCATTTTGGGGTTCCTGGACTGAGTCGCTTGAAAGAGTTCTGATCTTCTGAAAATACATATAGTGAAAGACTTGGTAAATGGATTTAAAATTAAACCTTTTGCAGGTTCTCTGCCAAGGTCATGGCAAAAGGTGAGAAGTTTCTGGATGCTGCTGTTGATTCACGTCTTCCAGGCTATCTGTAATCAGCGCGCCCTTGACAGATACCAGCAAAAGGCAAGAGGAGGCATCTTTCAAACAGGTGAACCCCATTGCTTTTGTGAGAGTTCTTCTCACTCTCAGTGATGCACTTCCATGTGCATATATGTGCTGTCATCTCAGGATTGCTGCAAATGTGTAATAAGGGTAAAAAAAATACAGCAAAACCAAAACAAAAAACCAAAAGCTGCCTTTGTGCTGTCGCAGTAAAAAGCCTTGGCTTATCAGTGCCAGTTAGTGCAAGTTAGGATACTAGGAGATGCGATGCTAGGAAAAGCCACCTTCTCACACAAATAGGGTTGATTGCTTAGGGAAGATGGGACTCCCTGTTGTTGGAGGTTTTCAAGAGCAAATTAGCCAAGCATCTGCCACTGAGTCTGCGGCGGGATGATAGGTTCCCTTCCAGGAGCCATTGATCTGGGCTATGTGGAAGACCACACTGATAAGGCTCCTTCAAGGACTCACTTGTCTGACAGCAATTCCAAGTAGCCAAAAACATGCATAAGTGATAAGAAATACATTTAAAAATTGGGTAAAGCCCTTTTTAACCTGAAGGCCTGGAGATACCTCTGAGAATACTAATGCATCCGCCTGACGTGTCTGCAGCCATTGCGGCTGCTTGTGCTGGGGAGCTCTTCCGGGTCTCCGGCTGCTTATTGCCACTCCTAATGACCCTGCTCCTGCTCCCACAGCATGCACACTCATTTCCAAATTCTGCGCTAATAATGTACTCTTTTTTTTTTTTTTGGTTACTATTTTTTTCTTTTTTTATATATGAAAGATGGAGGAGATGGAGGACTTCTTCCTTTGCCTGAGTTTGTACTTAAACAGTATTACTCTCTCTTTCTTAATCTCTTTCCCAAGCTGTCCAATCATACCTTAAGATTCATGGAACGGTCATCAAATGCCAACTCCATTTTAAAAATGTCCCTGTAAGTCAATAAATCAAATATATCTCTTATTCAACCCAGACCCTCAAAGTCCTTATTCTAGGAGAAATTCTATGTATTTGGGAGCCTAAAGCATAATAAAGCATTCAACTACTTTTTTTAAGTATTAGAGCTTACTGAAGCTATAACTTTTAAGAGAGCACTGAAGTTTAAACTGATGTCCTAAATTATTTAAAATCATATAAAAATGGAGTGCCAGTAATTATTTTCAAATTAAAAATGACAGTTTTAAAGAATGTTTTGATGAAGTCTTATATTCAGACTGTGCATGGCATGTACATAACACTGCTGAGTTATAAAACTGTTACTAGGATCATTTAATAAATTCCAATGTGTGGAATGTATCTGACATATATATATAATTTATGTACGTGATATATATATATCAGATATACATACAATAAATGCAATTAAATATTTTAATTGGAAAATATTCTTATACTAAGTTGTCAGCTAAGACTTAATAACTCTAGATATATGGTAGACTATTTTAGAGTGTGGATATACAAGCTGATTTTATTTCAAGAGCAGAGAGTTCTGTAAATGTCCTTTAAGATTTATCTGCCCTAGATACCAAAGTAGTTTTTGACTGGTTTCTAGAATTCCTGAATTAAAGATTCTTTAAACCGATAAACCCAGTTTGCACAAACAATTGGAGATTATGAGATCCTATTAGACACAGAAGTAAAACACAATTGTTAACTGACCATTCTGGTTTTATTGTTTACAAATATTTACATGGAAGGAATTTGCCCTTCTCTGCTGCGTATGTGCTTGTTTGAGGTATAGAACAATTTATTTCTGATAAAATTGCCATAACACTTTTGGTTATGTTGCTAGGATGAAATCCAATCTGAGAACAGGTTAGGTGCCCAGCACTCTAGTTACACAGATCATTAGTAGATATTGGATGGTGTTAGGATTGCACTTTTTTTTTTTGTCATGAAGAAAGGATTTTGTGTCACATACAATGTTCTTAAAGATGCCCTTGCAGTTTTCTGACTTATCTCACCATTTTGTAGTTTGATTGGATGGCTACTGTGTTCTCTTCTTGGCTTGAAACAGAAAAGGTTAGAGAATGGATGGCAATTGCAAGCTGTCTGTGGGAAGAAAAACACAGAACTTGCTTCTCAGTTGGATGCGGATCCATTGATTTGTTGGATTCCTTTGGTTTAGTCAAGGTTGGGCATACCTGCCAAGGACACATTGCTAGAGTGCAACCCAGATTCCCAACACAGAGATTAAGACATAAATAGATGTAGGCTGAGTGTGTCTGTGACAAACGTCCTGGGGAAGAGAAACAGAAGGAAATTCACTGTGTCTGAATTCCATGAGTCTTTTAAAAATCTTCCAACCCTAACACTGTGTTCTTCTCCTCTTTTTGCTTGAGAGAACTTCATGTTCGTGCAAGAAGAAATGATCCTGGAGAAATGGATGGGTCCAAGCTTCTGCTGAGTTTGTCATCATCAGGTCCTGCAGAGCAAAGGCGATGCCCAGCCGCTGCTCAAGGATATTTTCCAGATATAAGCCAGGTGGCTAAACCTGGATTGGATGCACTGCAGCAGAGTTTCATCTGCAGCATTTCCCCTATACTTAGACTGGGGCTGCCTTAGTCTCTTTGTGGAATTAACCATCTTTTGCCAGCTGTGTGCTTCACGCTTCGCTTCCCTCAGATGTAACGGATATGTCAGAGAGCGTGGTGCAGGGTAGTGCCTGGCAGAGAGATATTGGTGGATTCATTCTTCCTTCAGATCAGTCAGGGTGATAAAAGATGCACATTTCTTATGACTCATTGGTGTGAAACTTCACATCAGTAACGCGTTAATGTTGAAGATAAGCCATGCACTGTGGACCAGAGGTGCAGTCAGGTTATTTTGCACAGCAAAGCAGCCTTAACCCAGGTTTATTGTTTGAGCTGAGTTTGAGGCCAGTGCAGAGCAGCAATGTTTGCTGGCAGGCTCCGATTCTGTGTATTCAGAGCTTTGATTTCGAAGTCTCAATCCTAGCAGTTCCCAGCAATTCTGAATCTGGGAAACCTCTCCCATTTTTCTTCAGTAACTTCAGGCAGAACAATGTACTCAAACTGAGAAATGCTGCTCACGCAAGGAGCCTGCGCTATATGTTATTTTCTCATTGAGGAGAAAGGCCTATATCTTGGTGCTGGCTAAAGCTGCTTTAAAAGGACAGCGAAGGTTTCTCTTGTCATGGAGGGACATTTAGTTGGTGCAGAACCACATCTGCAGGCTTATTGTGTGCTGCGAGGGATACTTAGGAGAAATTTTGGAGGAGAGAGCCATACAGCATCTTCGCTTTCCCTGACCAGCGTAATAGATCTCAGTGTAATAAAAGCTGCCCACAGAGATGGGTCCCACTGCTGATCTTAGTAGTTCTTGTCCAGTGGCTGAGTTACAAACTGGCAATGAAGAATTTTGTCATCGTTATAATAGTTCTGCTTGCCAAGGCTCATTCCCTTCAAGTTTTATAAAGGCTTTGCTCTAGACAGATACTCAACCCTGGCTGTAGCTGGAATGGCTGCTGTCATTTAGCATTTATTTCTCAACATCTTAGTCTGGTTGAGGACTCAGAACTCTAAAATGACTTGTGCTTTGGATGTATGAAGCATTGAGATTCGGTCATGAAACCATGGCACACATCATAAATTCTTTCTCCATGCCATTGCTGGCACAGTCTGTTCTGCAAGTTATGTGCTGTAAAGGTACATCTTGGGGGAATGTTTTAATATCATCAGAACTAGTTCATCTTCAGTTTTTTGGGAGGAGGCTTTTTCTCTCTTCGTAGTTTTTGCGGTTTTTTTGCAACCCTCTGCAAAGGCCAGTGTTCCATACAAGTACTTATCGCCTGCGGTCCCCCATCTAAAAGGCCAGGCAAGCAGGAGAGCAAAGCACAGGTACAAGGTTCCCCATGGGTCCTAATGAAATGCAAGAGGCAGTGCAATAACAGAGCTGCAAGAAAATCTCTCTCTTCTAGTCCACTGTGTTACCCATTGATTGACACACCATCTCATGGCTGAGCTGATGAACTCAGCCTTCATTTGTCTGGGTTTTTTTCTCCCAAACAGCATGTAGAAAGCTCTTTTGACTTATCAGCCAAAAGAAAACTTCCTCTTATTCATCCTGCTTTTCTGTGAGCCTCAGTGAAAAATCACATCAAGCTTTCTTTTGCTGATATCTCCTAATTTTCCACCCTTAATGGAATTAATATTTCTGCTGATAGCTTTTGTAGCAAGAGCCCTCAGAAAACTCATTTCTTCATGTAGACTATAAGCTTAATGCTCTATGTGCACTGTAGGAAGTAGCAATAGGTTTGATTCCTGGCATTTGGCAGTAGTAGTGTCCAGTATCTCTCTCTTTCTTCTGAAGAAGGGAAAGTAATGGATGAATGGTTAAAATGAAAAGGGCAATGAAATCCAGTTCAGAGAGTGCAACAGTTACTGGAGTTCTGATACCAGGTCCCTGGGACAGACATCTTGCTTCTTCATGTGGATGTCTCTTAAAGCCTCTGGGTACTGCAGCTTGAGGTGTGGAGGCTCCAGTGCAAAGACCGTAAAGAAAAGGGGGATTTTATAACAAAAAGGGAACTGGTATGACCTGAAACCATGGGAATTAAAAACAGTGGCAACATCTTGCTTCATTGGACAGAATGCTAGAAATGAAAAGAAGAAAAATTCTTACCTTTTTTTGTCTTCTGTTTGTTTGTTTTACAGGAGGGGACTTAGTTAACCCAGCGGGAATGGTCTAAGTAACAGCCAGCAGCCCTAGTCTTACTGCTGTCTCCTTTGCACTGCGTCCTTGTCTTTGCTCTGGGGGCTCTCAGGGGAAACAGATTTTGTTGGCCATTCGGTCATTTTAATGTGTTACACCTCAGCTGGGATTGGTTTCAGCTCTCAGAAGGAAGAAAAAAATTTAAAGGTGGTTCAGGAGAAAATTTTTTTGGCCTTTAAATATACATGTGATTTCTATAGGACTTTGCAAAATTTTACTGCAGCTTACAAATGTTATGACTCTAAACCACCAATTTGATTGTAATTATAATGCCCCTTTCTCATGTAAGCTGCAGAGGAAAATAATTCAAATTAATAAAATCAGTCATTGTTTAAACAAATGTGGGAGTAATTAAGTGTAATGGATAGTGTGGTTTCTTCTCAAGTGTATGCAGTCTCTAGCAAAATCCACAGCCCCCTGATGAAGAAATCACATTAAAAATAAAAGGAAAAAGAAAAGAACAGTAGTCATTACTTTTGCAATCTTCAACAGGAACGTACTCTGCTCCATCTGCTAGTTCTGCAGCTGTGGTTAACTACTAAACAGTATTCCCAGTCCTGTACTAACCGCATTTGACGCGGCTGGTACAGAAACAAAGATGTCTTGGCAGAATAAGGTGCTGTATGAGTTGTTAAAGAAGAGCAGCCTTGTCAATTTTAGATGCGGTGGAGGCAAAAGGGAAAGCTTTACCTTTGCCATATGGAAAAACAAACAAGCCAAAAGCAATTTACCCACAGCTTTCTGAAACTGTAAAACAGATAGCATAGAGTAACAATAAGAATGTGCTGGAGGCTATGGAGGACTAGCATCGGCTCTAAATGCACGCACAAGCTGTGGTTTACTTTTCCCTCTCTGTTTCCAGTGCCTCTGTCGGGTACAGCCGGAGAAAAGACCCTCCTGAAATGCTTCCACAAATTTCTCAGCTTACACCAAAACCTTAGTCTTGGATCTCTGATCGTTCTGGATAGAAGGCAGCTTGCACAGGAGACTTCTGTGATCTGAATGAAACACAACTGCCTCTGGCCTCTTACCTTCTAGCTCCACGCTCACAGCCTCCATGGAGCTCCCAACATTGTGTCCAGGAGCCTTGCTCTGAAGCCCACTGAAAGAAAGACTTCAGAAGGTAAGACCTCTGCTAGAAGGTAGGACCTCTGCTATGGGGCTTCTCACAATGCCAAGATGATTATTTTTCAGGGCTTAAACAGGAATTTCAAGTAACAGAGTACTGGAAAACAGAATCTCTTCTTCATGTGCTCAGCTGTGGATGCTGTACTTTGAGTTTAATTCACAAAGTTTAAAACATTTTGGCCTGGATGCCTTGGTTCA